>NC_048413.1:4636776-4638926 GCF_013103735.1 Etheostoma cragini | reverse complement strand
TAAACGCTTTAGTGAAGCTCCCTCCGGCCTGCTGCCTGTTGCTTTTGGGTCCTCACCTCACCCCCCACCGTAACAATATCGGATTCCTTTCCAATACTGGTATTGGTATATAGTGGTCAATTGTTAAAGTAGCATTGATCACTTTGAGGGGGTGATACATTTTGTCCCTATGAGGGATAAAAATAATTCAGCAGAGGCAGGGGTATGTAAACCACACAGGGGGAAATCCCATACATCCCTGCATTAGTATACAAATCAAATATAAAATCTGAAAATATTTTAGCTAATTGTTTTCTATTAGCTAACATAGATTTTTCTTACATCAGTGCTTCTACTTTAGGTAAACTGACATAAGAACAGGACTTTCCCCTAAAGACACTCTCTTGACCAAAATCCATCTGTGTTTCTCCCAGTCATAATCGTATCGGCAGGGCCTTTTAAGTCAGCAGTGCTCCTGCCGTCTATCACACACCTGCTGGATAAAACAACCTTATACAAAGTCTTGCATTGATGTACGTTTTCACATCTGCATTCCTTCTCGCTGACACACACCAGACCGAGCAGCTCCTAAAGCTTGATGAGGTCAGAAGGGATTTATTTAAATTCCACACGCCATGTTCCCATCAGTTGAACACCTGCATGAAACAAATGCAAGTATACTCCAGGGATATACTTGAATCTTTGAAAAATAAGAAGAAGAAGAAAAAATGTTGATAAAAATATAAACCACATTGCCACAGGATATGAATCCACGACACTGAATGTTTAAAAAAGCCAGAATTCTTCCTGAATCACCTTTTAATTCCACTGCACTGTCACACCTAGAATTGTTTCTATGCCAGTTACAGAGCAGAGACTATTTACTTTAAACAGTTTAAAAAGGTTCCTGTTTTAGCGAGTGCTTTTTCCATTGAGGTATGTCATTCTGTACCAGAAGAGTCCAATATTTAACACTGACTACATTTACACACACATAATATTCAGTTTTTTGCCCTTATTACGACTGAGCTGTTTCCATGGCTAATGAAAGGGAATATTCACCTAATATTCCTGTTTCCATGGCTAATGAAAGGGTATATGCATCTAATATTCCTGTTTCCATGGCTAATGAAAAGTATTATTCATCTAATTTTCCTGTTTACACATAGCCATGCATTTTTCATAGTTTTCCGGTGGTCGAGGACTTGTTGAGGACACATTGGAATTCATTGGTCGTCAAAGCGATGTTTGAAATATCCCAAAACCTGTTGATATTCAAGTCTTTGATCATGTTTAAAAGTAGCTGTTTCTCCTACTTATCGGGTCTGCAGCCCTGCAAACTGTCAGCTGGTTGGGTTTACCCATCTCATGGTACAGTAACCATAGCAACGCACAGAGCTGACCGTAAGCCATAAACAAGCAAGAGACCGTAAACTGCCCTAAAAAAACAGATTGAAATTCAGAAATATTCTGAATAATAGTGGAATATTGGTGTGCATGTAAACATACTCACTGTCTACCTCCTGAAGCTCAGAATACTCTTTGGTAAAGACAAACAGCTGTATCTAAAGGGAACATCTGTCCAGTTTGTAGCTGATTGGGAACAGCTGCCTTTGCTAAAGTTAAATTAAATTATTACATGTTTTATCAAATATAATATCTGAGCAGAGATGGGAAGTAACGAAGTACAAATACTTCGTTACTGTACTCAAGTAGATTTTTCTGATATTTCTACTTTACTTTACTATTTATTTTTGTGGCGACTTTTTACTTGTACTCCTTACATTTTAACACAAATATCGGTACTTCCTACTCCGTACATTTTACTAAATTGGCTCGTTACTTTAGTTTTTACAAGAGGTTGTTATGTCGGACAATAGCGCGGACACGCGCCTCACACCGCGAGCGGGTGCGCACGCTACACGGAGAGAAAAGTGAGAGAAACGAAAAAGAGACAATCTGTCCGGAGGATAACCAGCTGAGATTGTGTGTGTGCGTCTTTGAGAACTGTAAGTCGTATAACTCATGTTGTCAGTTCACTTAAGCCTGTTTTTGATCTATAGTTCTTCACATTTAAAGTACGTTAGCTAGTAGTTTTGGTGTGTTCTTCACCTGTTAGCTAGTGGTTTTGGTGTGTTCTTCACCTGTTAGCTAGTGGTTTTGGTGTGTTC
>NC_048413.1:4593487-4636676 GCF_013103735.1 Etheostoma cragini | reverse complement strand
AATGAAGAAAACAGCAAGACATTCCCATCATCCTCAGCCTTATCTGAGAGAGATGTTTGGGACAGTAGACATCAAGAAAAATGAAAAAATTCATTAATATCTGTTTAGTCATTCATATTTTAATCCTTTATTTTATTTCCAGAAGCCAACTGAATTCATATCTTGCTAATAAGTCAGAATCTTATTAACCTGGAGTCCCAGTCTCTGTCATAATAATCATATATGTTATGTTTTAGTTGTTGCCAGACATCCATTTAAAATGTAGCCATTGCCATATAAAGACGTGTCCTCCATGTCCCCTGTTGTCCCTCAGCGTCTCTCTAGTAACATTTGTGTGCTCCAGGTAGTTTTGCAAGGCTACTTTTACTTTTATACTTTAAGTAAATTTCCAAGCCTGTACTTTGTTACTTTTACTTGAGTAAAGAAGTTTAATCAGTACTTCCACTTTTACCAGAGTATCTTTTAACACAAGTATCTGTACTTCTACTTAAGTACGGAAAGTGAGTACTTTTGCCATCTCTGTATCTGAGCAGTGGCTTTAAATTAGCCAAGCCACCAAATATTAACTTTGGCAGATAACTTTAAAAGTTTGCTAGCGAATTTGGCCAGTGATGGAGTAGTGATGTAGAACAAATCCTACATTTTCCATGAACACTATGTTGTACCCTGCATAGCTATGGGTCATAGCACACCATTGTCTGTATATTATAGTACAATATCAAACCAAAGTAAGGAAGTGATCAATTCTCAGCATCAAATAACACCAAATCTGATTATTATATGGTTCTGTGGTCTTCAGAAATATGAGACTTCTCCCCAGTTAACCTCTAGAACAACACTCTAAACCACAGCTGGAATTCACAGTAATAGTATAATAATAGTATATTGTACTAAACTCACAAAGGAATTACAAAAAGGCACAAGAACACAACTTATCTTCCTCCACAGTTCCTTCCTCTTTGAGCTTTGTTATTATCCTGACAACCAAAATCTGTTTTCTTTTATACCCCCCCCCACACATACACACACACACAATAGTGTATGCAAAATGACATTCACTCTCTCTCTCTCTTACACACACAAACAAACACACACACACACACACACACACACACACACACACACACACACACACACACACACAGGCTGTGCTGATGATAAAACCAGATGTGGCCTCACCTCTCGGATCTCTGATCCTGAACTGGAGGTGATGCAGTAAAGTGAAACCAAATGCCCAACATAACAAACTATGTGCACACATATTCCAGCCAGCTGGCAACAATATGATCCAACATGATGTCTGCACATCAGTATAATTAGGCATTTAATGAGTTTAACGTTTTGTTTTCAGTCAAACTTATTCTAACTGTATTATATTTTTTTGGGCTACATTGAACCCTGAACAGTTACAGTGATGGTTTGCAGTAATTTCACCCTAGGGTCCTTTGCACCACAACTTCAAGGTTTTGGCGGGGTATTTGGCTTGAGGTTGTGGTGCAAAGAAGCCTAGGGTAAAATTACTCAGAACTATCACTTTAATTCTTGTTTACCCACTCATATGTGAATGTCTGGGTCCAGATAAGCAGAATTATCATAGACTAAATCCATTATGTTGAACACCCCCCTTTTGTTTCTCTGTCAGCAGGATTAAAAAAAGAAAGAAAATGTGTCGATTTTGATTAGCTTGATGGGTTAGTTGGTGGAAGGGTGTAGCATCGGCCAAGGAAGAACTTATTCAAATTCAGGAGCGATCCAAATCTCAGGGCAGATGCTAAAACTATTTTTAGGCGATGCTTAATTAATTAATCTTTCCATAGTACAAAGTATGACTCTGCAAAGTTCTCCATTAGGCATGACGCTTTGGGTCTTACAGTAAATTCCGGTGCTTCTAAACATCATTTAAAACCCTGGTTACATTTTCAGTTGAACCATAACATTATAAAGATGACATCTCCAAAACACATTCACTGGGACATACTGTATGTCACAAAATGTGTACAGGCATATACAGTCAATAAAGGTTCAGTGGATAATATATATATGTTAAGCAAGTTCCGGCTTCACTCCTTTTATATGTGATGAGAGGGAATTCAGGAGGTGGGTATCAATGTACCATAATCTCCTGAAATCTCCTGAAATCTCCTGAAATCTCCTGAAATCCCTCTCATCCCTTATAAGGGAGGAGTGAAGCCAGAACTGGTTCAGCAGGTCCTGTATATTTAACTTGTTTGTTAAACTGCCGTACATTATCATGGCAGTATAATTACTCTCTGTAGAGTAATGTATGCCACGGGTGCCAGAGAGAGATTAAAGCTCACATACTGTATGAAATCTGAACTATACAATTAGAGCCATTAAAACACCTCGGTGTATTTAAGACCTGAATTTTATCTGATGGAGTTGTGGAAGTGGATTTAAGATGTCGGTCTAACTAGTTCTGCAGCCAATTCCACCGTCTTCTTACAGTTTGTTTCAATCTGTTATTTGACATGAAACAACGAAGAGTTCTACAAAATCTTGTATGTTTTAAATTTGTCATTATAGCATACGATACTTTACTGGTGAAAACTCATAATATAACGTTTAAAACCATATTTAAGTAGGTTGAAAGGAGTAAAGATTGTGAGCAAGAAAGGAGAGCAAATACAAATATTTAGTCAAAAGTTAAATTAATCCGCCGTTTAATCCACAACATTCCACTTCCAAAATTGCTCTGGTGCCACTGGAAAATCCACCAAGTGTGCCTTATTTTAGGTCAGATATCCGTCCCCGTCCTTTGTCTCTGTTTTGGCGTTCTAACCTCTGGTGGATTTCCGAGGACTGTGGTTACCTGGTCCTCAGATCTCTGCAGGGTAAATCCAGACAGCTAGCTAGACTATCTGTCCAATCTGAGGACTCTGGTTACCTGGTCCTCAGATCTCGGCAGGGTAAATCCAGACAGCTAGCTAGACTATCTGTCCAATCAGAGTTTTCTGTTGATGACTAAAACTTCTTCTGAACGTACACATCCGTTCCACCCAAATAACTTCCTTCTTCAGACTATTTAGCAGAGGCACCTTGGCTTTGGCCGGAACTTAGCCCCGCCCATGATTGTGATTGGTTTAAAGAGATGCCAATAAACAACGGCACGTTTTTCTCCAATCCCAGAATGCTGTGTGGACTAGTCAGACCATCCCCATCAGCCCTCTGGAGGAAGGACCGCAATGCAAGGGGGTTACACGCCGGGGGGAGAAGGTGGTTGCATGCAAGCAGATATGTGAAAGTATACACACGTCGTCCTCTTACAGTAACTATTGGGGCCCCTCCGAGATATTACAAACACCCATCAAACACACAGTCCTCTTCCATATGTGTCCGCCGCAAACACAGACAGACACGCAGAGGACAGGAGGTGAAGTTTAAACACACACCTGACAGCGTGTCTGAGGCTGAACACCGCTCTGCTTAGTATCTTAAAGAGACAGACTCAAACACACATACGTTTGGAAAATAATTTCAGTCTCTGCTTACAGTGTAACCAACAATCTCAAAGTCTCTGTCTCCCCTAAGAGATTAATGTCATCCCCCTAAGGGCATTTCAACACTGAGCCAAGACACATGATGAATTAAACTCAGACTGCAAAAGAACGAAGGGATGTGGACCAATGCAGTATGAATGGTACAAATCTGCCACTGTGGAGATATAAAGGTCAGAAATTATTTGCCGTCAAATTTGAGGGTGCAAGTTTCAGGGATAAGTAGGCAAGCTGTATGTGATTTCTACAAATTGATGCAGGAAAACATTGAACATCTGACAATAGGAAAAAACATAGCTGGGAAAATAAAACCTAACCTGTTGCTCTGTATCTACTGTCAAACAAATGATTGCCATCTTCCGGGAATGATGGGGTAACAGTGTCAACCCTCCTAGCAGCAGTATATTCACCTCTACTGTACATCAAACTACATGACAGTCCCACCACCCCTCCCCCATCTCCTTCTCTTCCCTCTAAATCCCTCCTTTCCGCCAAAATTCTGGCGTGTGTGTGTGTGGCTCATAGTGATACAATGGATTTGACAATGATGACGGCTTAATGTAAAATCCCTGCAGGTAGCCACACACACATTTACACACGGACACACACACAACTACTACATGTACTCATGCAATACACACATTGACACATTATTGAATGAATCACATAGTGCCCCACTTCCACTTCACATGAAACACCTAGACTTATCTAGAAATTCTCTCTCTCTCTCTCACACACACACACACACACACACACACACACACATTTGCTGCATGTTTCCATTGTTTGGTGCCAAGTTATGGTAAGAAGGAAATATAACATGCCCACTAAATAACTACATGAGAAACAAATATACAGGACCCTCATGAAGGACTTTTTATCAGGGTGTAAGTAATACTAAATATATAGAAATAACTATATGAGGAACATATATACAGGACCCTCGAGAAGGACTCTTTATCAGGATGTAATACTAAACATATAGAAATAACTACAGCCCTTCTGGCTTTTATCCTATAACAGTTTTTTCCAATTGCTAAAATACTAAAATTGCAAGGCACAATTATTTAAACTGACACACAGAGAGGAAAACTTCTTCTCAAGTCTCCAAAGGCCAAACACATTTTCTGCTTTACACACATTTTGCATTTCAAAATGGCACTTTTTAAATGCACTGAACACAGTTCCCTGCAGAAGACACAACAATCCGACAAAAAATCACATGTTTCCCATTTCAAAACATTGCCATACAAAATTACACTACATAAGCTAATTGGCCAATTATATGTGCCACCTGGCCAAACACTTCAACGGTTAAGTGCAAAACTCCAATCAGGATGTAAGCACTATGAAAAGACCACAGGTGAGTACCTTTTTTAACAACAACAATTGAATATGTTGCAGAGCGGTAGAGGGAGGTTGAGAATAAGACGGGGAGGAAAAGTGAGAAGTAGGGGTGGAGTAGGTAGAGGAGTTCATGGCCAAAGAAGACAAACACTTTCAAATGAAATCAGAGCAACCTTAGTAGATCATGTCATCAACCATGGGCTGACAATGTGTGAGGCTGGAGGGAGGTTGCAGGAAGCTGGTATTCTGAACTTGGTTTTGGAACATAATGAAATCAGATTACAAGAAATTCAAAGCCACATTATCCAAGACACACCTTTGTTCTGTCTGTCCACATTGGCTCGCATTCTAAAGCAAAACCAAATCGGAATGAAACAACTTAACAAGGTGTCGTTTTAGAGAAACTCTCAAGAAAACAAAGAGGTCAGACAAGCATATGTGGATGTAAGTACTATATTGACTGCAGTACACTACATGCAACATTGTCTCCCAGTGTACTGGATAATACCATATTTACAGATTTTTTTAATTTGTTTTCATGGTGTACTGGAAATGGATGCTCATGCAATCCCACATGAGTTCATCTTTATAGATGGGGCTGGGTTCAACCTAGCAAAGACCAGAAGAAGGGGGAGAAACGTCGTTGGCCACAGAGCCATCATAGATGTTCCTGGCCAACGTGGTAGTATCATCTCCAGTATGCACGATGTCCTCCACCATCATGCCAACCTTGGACCATACAACACAGCCCATATTCTCACATTTCTGGACAGACTTCACAACATTCTCATACCACCAGAGCGTATGAATGATGCAGACCATCAAGGAAACCGGTACGTTGTAGTATGGGACAACGTGAGCGTTCATCGTGCAGCCGCAGTCCAAAACTGGTTTGCTGACCACCCAACATTTCTCGTGCGATACCTCCCACCATACTCACCATGTCTGAACCTCAAAGAAGAGTTCTTTTCGGCATGGCGGTGGAAGGTATACGACCCGCGGCCCTTTGTGCGCGTGCCACTTGTGCAGGCTATGGAAGAGGCATGTGATGACATTGATGTGCAATTCAGGGATGGATAAGGCACTCAAGTGCTTCCCCCTCGATGTCTGGTGGGGGGGGGGGGACATATTGTCTGTGATGCCGAGATGTTGTGGCCGGACCCGGCTGTGCGGCAAGATGCTGCCTAATTATTTTTATGATATATTTTGAATGAAATTTTCTTTTTCAGTTTTTTTTGTAAGAATATTTTTTTTCAGTCCCATGTAAATATATCTGCAATTTGTTGCACTGACTTGTTTACTGTAGGGAATTATAAAATAATGTTTTAACAGCATTTGTGTGTATCTGCAAATATTTCTGTGCATGTGAACAATCTAAAACCTATTTTATTATTATGGCAAGGCATAGTAAAGATGAGGGTGCTTTTAATTATGCCCAACAGTGTGTAGTTGGTTAGGCAAAAATCTGGTAATGTGAATGAAGTGTGTGGCATTTCATGCAAAAGTTTGATTTTGATAATGTTATGTGTAGTTTTGGTTATAGTGCTTCATTTTGCAGGATATATGAGGTGTTTTGCAGTTTGGGTGTGTGGTTTTGTGAATTGTGTTACGTATTTTGATAAAACCAGACTAGTTTGCAAAATTGTGTGTTAGCAATAGGAAAAAACTGAAAGCAGTGGAGAGTTCATTTCAGATTTAAGTTAGTACTAGACTGCACATTTATTCTGCTTGAGATATGACACTAATAACAACATACATGCACGTATTTGTTGCAGACTAGTGCTTTAAAATGCTTCTCATTTTTTACAAATGTGCTGTAAACGTCAGGTTATACATTCTCCTCTCTCTCTCTCTGCCCCCTCTTTGTTTTCTCAGCAGACTCATGTGTAATAAAATCTCACATCTCATTGGCTGAAGACGAAGACAGACAGTACGTAGTCCCAGCCAAGAATAATCAGATCAGAGCTATAGATCTGGGATATGAATTCTGTAATGTGGATTTTGCAGCGTGTGTGTGTGTGTGTGTGTGTGTGTTTGTTTTTGAAGCTGAGTGTTGGAGCCATTAGACGTGTGTGTTCACCAAGACATTCTCTCATTTTGTTCAGTCGAGGACACAAACACACACACTTGCACTACAAAATTCAGTCAAAACAATGTTGGTTTGCTGCAAGTGTGTGAGTCATGAAAGTGCAGTCTGATTATCTGTGTGTGTGTGTGTGTGTGTGTGTTTGTGTGTGTGTGTGTGTGTGTGTGTGTGTGTGTCTGTGTGTGTAACTCACGTTTCAGTAGTGTTCATGAGAGCGTTTTAGTATTGTGCGCGAGAGCTTTTTACTTGTATGTGTGTGGGTTAATGTCCCAGATGGGCCCTCATATGTGTGTGTGTGTGTGTTTGTTTGTGTGTGTGTGTGTGTGTGTGTGTGTGTGTGTTTGTGTGTAAGAATCTGTATCTTACTTGTAGGGGTCGTTGGGGTCCTTGGCGTTGCAGGATTCAGCGTGTCCGTTACACACACAGCGTCCCCCGATACTGATGTCTTTGATACTGTAGTAGTACTGTAAAATAAAAACAATTCATGAGTTCTACTTCTATAGATGGCGTTAATGTGAAGAAGACTGACTGCTGGTAAAGATGGATTCAAACCATGCTGGATTCAAACCTTTACGTTTGTCATTTTTTCTTCTTATTTTGCTTCTTTCATGTTGCTAACATTCTATAGATGTATAGGATAAGTGAAAACAAGCGTATTCCATTTTGCTGCTAATAAGATAAAGTATCTTCTGTTAGTCATTTTTGGAAGAAAAAATTAATCAGGCCTGATTGGTTGCCCTGTCTTACCCTGCGGGTAACAGTGGGGTCCCGGAGCGCCTTGCCCATCAGGTGTCCCAGCAGCGTGTTGGTCCTCAGGAAGCGGAGCCGGATGTTGGTAGCCTTGGTGAAGTCCCTCAGTACAGGGGAGTACGAGAAGTTCATGGCCCCGGGCCGACCGTTCACCAAGGACACCACCACCTGGGACAGGAGGACAGAAGCTTCATATCAGCCCACAAACCCACACATATGAGACATTACAGTCTTGGAATACAGCAGAGGGAACAACACATTTGTCCCACTTCAATGTGTACCAAAGCAGAAATACGGGAAACTCTTTTCTAACTGCAATTATGCAACACTCAGAGCAGAATTTGGCTAAGGTAAGGCAATTGATGTTTCCTAGGCAGAAGTAGGCAGACCTGGTAATGTTATTGATGTGGGGTATACATGATAGTGTGCTGTCAAGCATATCAGTCACATATTCAGCACATCCTTATTAGAATTAAGTAATTATTAATCCATAATCACATATGTTGCTGATAGGGATGTCACAATTTAACCAGAGTTAACCAGGTGTAATTTAATGCCGTTGGTTAAACAAGGTGCAGAGACCACATGCTTACCTTTGTTGTCTATTTACAGAACTCACTCAGGGGGGGGGGGAGTTCTGTTGTTCTATTGGCCATGGTTTACTGGAATAGTACAGCTATGAGCTACCGCTAAGCTAATGTTAGCCTGTGTCTTAAGATGCATGCTACCAGCAGGTAAGCTAATGTTAGAATGTGTCTTTAGATGCATGCTATCAGCAGGTAAGCTAATGTTAGCCTGTGTCTTTAGTTGCATGCTTCCAGCAGGTAAGCTAATGTCAGCCTGGGTCTTTAGCTGCATGCTACCAGCCCGTAAGCTAATGTTAGCCTGTGTTTTTATTTGCATGCTACCAGCAGGTAAGCTAATGTTAGCCTGTGTTTTTAGCTGCATGCTACTAAGAGGTAAGCTAATGTTTCCTGTGTCTTTAGTTGCATGCTACCAGCAGGTAAGCTAATGTTAGCCTGTGTCTTTAGGTGCATGCTACCAGGAGGTAAGCTAATGTTGCCTGTGTCTTTAGCTGCATGCTACCAGCGGGTAAGCCATGCAGTGTTTGTTGTTGTTGTTTTTTTTGGACATGCACAGGTAGGCGGGGTTGAGGAGAGAAAAATAACTGACTGACTGCTGTCGACCAAAACACACACTCACCTCTCCATTTTCCAGTGGGACGATACGGGAGTATTCAGTGGTGCAGACGATGTCGTTATCATTGCTGATCCTCTCAATGGTCCTCTGTCCAAAACGCTCAATGCAGTCTCTCTTGGAGGCTATACACACACACACACACACACACACACACACACGAGAGAGGGAGAGAGAGAGAGAGAGAGAGAGAGAGAGAGAGAGAGAGAAAGAGAGAGGAAGAGAAAGGAGGATAGGAAAGAAAAGCTTCTAATCAGCCCAATCACATGTTAGCAAACGTGTGAACATCCTGAGCATCTTGTGGCATTTTAATGATGCGTCTCCCTGTGATAATTAGAGGGGGTGGAGGTCTATATTTACCCAACAGTCTTCCCTAAATATACCTCAGCTGCATTTTTAGCTTCAGAACCGCTGGAATGCACAATGACTAGCTTCCACACAACTCAACACTACATCGCTATGTTTTGGTGTTTTTACCTCAAACAAACCAATCTCTGTTCCAACTAACACGCCCAGGCCAAAATATCTCATCAACACGCGTGCACAAAAGAACAAGAACAATGACATCAGACGCAGTACGCTGTTGCATTAAATTTAGGGATGTTATGGAGGGAGTAAGCACGTTGGCTTTTAGTTCAAAATGTCTCTGTAATGGCAGCCGTGACACTAATGAGAAGGTCCGAAGGACTTTACCATTCAACAACTGTTCACCTCTAAACCTGAGGTCCAGGACTGTACCATTCAAGTTGTTAAAGCAATTGGTCAGTTTAGCCGACGTGGCTGAGGCCCAGGCTACGGCGCGCCCCAACTCCACTATACACCTTGTGCCACATGTGTACGGCGGCCTAGATGGGACCTGTATCCCGATCCCTCCCCCCTCCGATGGGATGCCAGTAAGTCATGTGACTTACATGTTCACTACGTAATTTTGCCGTTTCCATCAACATTTTCGAATGTGATATAAAATGCAAATAAAAATACGTTGATGGAAACGTAAATCCCTGTGAGATATCCATCAAATTCAAGATATTTTATTTATCCGCCATCTAGGACACCTGGGGCATCTTACAATAATGCAAATGACTGCATTATACACAAACACACACACACAAACACACACACACACACACACACAATCTTCAACTACGAGCCGCGACCTGTTAGCAGACATGCCTGGAATTCCCCTGCAGCCCACCTGGATTGACAGCTGCCACAGCCAATCAGATGGCAGCTCTATGATGTAATCCCCACAGGGTTGCTATTTAACTCTGAGATTAGAGGGAGAATTAGGGCGAAACCAAGGGGAGGTTAGGAAAGCATGAAGTGATGAAGATGGAATCTCACTAGGTTTGCTACTAATAACAAAACTTCTGGAGGCACTGTAGAGGTGAATATAGAGATGTAAATTTCAGGGGGCTGAAAACATGGGACTAAGATTTTGTTTATGATTTCATATCTCTTTTGTCTCATTCTCTAACCAATGTGTTGTTATGATGTACACCCCAAAGTATACTATACAATATAATAATTTAAAAATAGGACATTCTTTTTAACAAATTGCAGGAAATGAAGTGATTGACACTCAAAATGTTCTGGGGTCCCATGTGTGTCCCCAAAATGCCCCACCCAATGTTAAAACAAACCCTACACCCCAGGGTGAATGTAGACGTTTCTACTCACAGGCGAAGTACTGCCAGGGTTGGTAGGTCTGCCCAAAGTCCACGGATCTCTCCAGAACCCAGAGGTCCGGACGGGGAGAGTTTGCGAACTTAATCAATACGTAGGCCACGTGGAAGAGCTGCAGAGACACAGAGACAAAGACACTGACATAAGTCACATACTCAGATACGGTTCACATTGTTTTGTTCTCTCTGAACATGTCTGATGCTGCATGGCCGACCCGTCACTGCGACCAATTTCAGAGAGTTTTGGTCACACCAGATGCTCCTCTGTCTCCTTCTCAGGTTCTGGCCTCCTCTCTTTTTTACCTTGTCGTCCCTCATCCATTTCCTGAAAGGCCCTGGAGCTGGTTAGCTCTCGTGGGGCTAATCAAGTTCAGCTGTTCCACTGTTATGTCTGTCAGACCTTAGACTCCCTCCCCAGTGGAAACAGAACACACTTTCACAACACCATGACTAATCACTATCACCTCCTATTTTACACCTCCAATGTGCGTGTGTGTGTGCGTGCATGCATGCGTGCATGTAAAAGGAGGCTTACACTCACTGTAAACAGGGAGTGGGAATCACCAGAGGCTTCACTATACAATGTCATCACTATACTTAGCCCACAATACGATATTATTACAATACTATTGCAATGGTAGCCTACTGTGAAAGTAAACTTTGTCAACATTTGTTTATCTAAAAAGATACATGTCATCTCACTTCAATTTTGTTGCTGCAAAATGGGATTATCAATAAAACAAAGTGACCAACTCATATATAACAACAGATCCATACTTGGCGTATGTGTATTGATACAGGATTACTACAGAAAATATCACCAAACTATGCTGTGTTTTCCACATGTAATGTCCACTAACCTGTCTTATGTCCACATTTCAGCAAGTTCAACATTAAGCTGTTCTTTGGCTCCTCATCCAAGCACGCACGCGCGCACACACACACACACACACACACACACGCGCGCACGCACACACACACACACACACACACACACACACACACACACACACACACACACACACACACACACACACACACACACACACACACACACACACACACACACACACACACACACACACACACACACACACACACACACACACACACACACACACACACTAATCACCAGTGATCTCCACACTTCCTTCTTGTAACAGAGAGCTCCGTCAGAGGTGATGACAACACACAAAACAAACAAAACACACACGCACACAAAGACCTGCAAAAACTACTACTCCTCCATCACTGGGGAATGCCAAAAGTGTGTGTTTTAGGATGATGAGAGAGAAGAAGGATGGGGGGAGGGGGGGTGTTGACAGAAGAGAAGTTTTTCCATCCATCCGTCCAACCATTCACACTTTGTTACTACAAAGTTCAAAGATCAACTGTCACAACTTTTTAGTATTTACTGTATATCAGAACCTTAAAGTAACCTTAAACCCTTAAACATGTTTATAACAAACGCTAAACATACTCCAAACAGACTTTTATATCCATTTTGGTACAGAAGATTGTCCTATTAGAGAAGGTGGCTTCTTCTAAGACAAATAAAGGCTTAACCAAAGGTACTGTGTGTATAAAGGCGTGTGTGTGTGTGTGTGTGTGTGTGTGTGTGTGTGTGTGTGTGTGTGTGTGTGTGTGTGTGTGGGTGTGGGTGTGTGTGTGTGTCTGAAGGAGAGCTAAAGGACTGGAAACAGAAAGCGAGGCTTCTACACGTCCCTGAGGGCCAAAGAAGACATACCCAGAAGCATTCCTGTGATTCCAGGGTTAACGTTGGACCAGCTCATGGAGAGACCCCAAGTTCACAGAAGATGACGTGTATGTTTGCACCATAGAGTAGCACTTTTAAAAATTGTTGTATGTGCTTACATGAAAATCAAGTCAAATCTGGTTCTAATTCTAAGAAACCCACTAGTGTGAGATAGAAGTTACTAAACGTAATCTGCCACTGTTGTCAGGGAGCGCCTGTGGCCACAGACATGATTCTGTAGTTGGATTTTTAATGTAGTAAAACATTTAAAGCTCTGAAGAGATGAAATGTAGCCTCAGAAAGCAGAATAAAATGTTAATAAAGCGCTGCACTACGTTCTCTCTCAGTTGTCTGTCTCCAGGTCTAAGAGCACGCACGCACACACACACCCACGCGCGCACACACGATTGCGCAACAAAAGGTTCTGCTGACCCTGTTTCTCTCCAACATGCGCACACACCCCTCCGCAGGATTTATGGATTAGTGGCAGTCTCCCAGGCCAGCCTCCCCTGGCTGGTTACCCTGGCAACAGGCAGCCAGCAACAGGTCAAACTAGGTGTGAGAGAAAACCAGTGGAGAGAATAAGAAAGATTTTGGAAGAAAACAAACTGCAGGAAAAGAAAACAAGGAAACAAGAGTAAAGTGGTGACTCAGAGAGGAGGCAGCCCCCCCCCACACTAACAACTCAGCCATCATAGACTCCAAAAAGATCTCTAAATTACTGAATAAACTTCAGGTGGCTTACTGAGGCCGCGGTGAAAGAGCCAAATATCTGACTTTACACCAAACTCTGCACACCTTTACTTTGTCACATCACTTTCTGCTCTTCTCCGGTCATAACTACTACGGCCACTAGAGGGCCCCATAAACCACAATTATAAGTTCATATGAGTCGTAATTAGTGACTGAACAAACAAACTATGGGAGCGTTTTCTTTTCAGGGGAGGGCCGTCTGATTACTGTATCACGTACATGAGGCTTCTCTATTCAAGCTGACACACACACACACAAACATACACACACACACACACACACACACGCAGACGTTTCTGGAGAAGTCAAGACTTATAAGAAATATAAAAATGTAAATCAGAAATATTAAGATAGCGTTTGAATGCAGACATTGACCCTGTGCATGTCTGTGGAATGCAGGTGTGTGTGTGTGTGTGTGTGTGTGTGTGTGTGTGTGTGTGTGTGTCCGGCCCCTGGCTGGTTTAATAATTGTACACATTCCACGGTGGCACCACATTCCCGGTGCCTCAGGTAACCATGGAGATACGATGAGAGACACAGTAAAAAAGAAAAGAGGGAAGGATGGAGGGATGAAGGAGGGAGGGAGGGAGGTGACGCTTCAACATGTACCAACCCTGCGAGAGAGAGAGAGAGAGAGAGAGAGAGATAGGATCCAACACAAACTTGAAATGTCAACTTTGTGAACATTTTTATCTGACATTATACGAGTTTGATATTTGATTATTCCTGTAAATGCAAAATGTGCAAAAATGCAAAAATGTCATCAGCTTATAACTCTTTGGCTGTTTTTTTATAACAGTGTATTCAATATTTTCGGGTTTTTCAATAGAAGACTTCCTCTGACATTTTGTTGACTAAAGCACCATCAAAAAGCCAAATAATCGGTAGCTGCAGCCCACCTCTTATCCATAAACTTTATCAATTATAAACCACAGTACACATAACTGGTAACATTCCCTGGTTTCCTGTTACACTCAAATGCATCATTTAAAAGGATTTCTTCATTATTCAAAAGATGCAATGTTAAGAGATAATAAAGACCTAAGAGCTGAGAATCTGGATCACCATCTAAATAATCCAGTCAACTGCTCTCTGCGGGGCGGCTGCAGTAATCTAAACAAAAGCAGAAACTCATGAGAACAAAAACCAGAAATAACTCTAATAAATCAATCATAACTCAATGGGAAGAAAAAACACCTGAGGGGCGGGTTGGATGACAGGAGAAATAGATGCAGGGGTTGAAATGAGGTCCAAGACCGAAAGAGTCTGAGAGGAAATGAGTGTGTGTGTGTGTGTGTGTGTGTGTGTGTGTGTGTGTGTGTGTGTGTGTGTGTGTGTGCGTGTGCGTGTGTGAGATAAGAGACAGGGTTAAGGAAATAAAGTAAAGCAGTAAAGGAGAGAAAGAGCATAAGCTACATCTGTCAATAAATGGAAGATATTTCAAGGACCATTCCATGGTGTTTCCTTCACTCTTTGGAAAGAAAAAAAGTGATTATATTTATAGATCTCTGTGGCAAACATATGCCTCAGGTCATGTACTGTATATTTCTTTTTTATGCTAGCATCTGGCATAGGTGTCAAGCCAGCTAAAAGGAATTGAGAAATTGGTTGCTATTCTTTTAATTAATCGTTTCATTCGCTTGGTAAGCTAAAATGTCAAATATTCACTGTGTCCACCGTTATGGGTCAGCTGTTTTGTCCCCGTCCTGTGTGTTTGTCCTCTTTCCCTTTTCTCCGTGTTTCTGTCTGTTGGTTGTTTTCACCTGCCGTGGCTGGAGGTGTGACTACAGGATCTAGGACAAGGGGCATGGCCATTCACTCCTGCACAGCTTCTACACAGCTGGAGCTCATTGCTGCTGTGGTACAGCGCTTATACCAATCTATTGGATTCCCTCAGTGAGATTGGACTGGTCGGCCTTAGAGTCTCAGTACTGGACTCTCTCAGCCTGTCGGCCTTTAAATCTCAGTTCTGCCTGGACTCTCTCAGCCTGTCGGTCTTTGAGTCTCAGTACTGCCTGAACTCTCTCAGGCCATCGGCCTTAGAGTCTCAGTACTGCCTGGACTCTCTCAGCCTGTCGACCTTCGAGTCTCAGTACTGCCTGGACTCTCTCATCCTGTCGGCCTTTGAGTCTCAGTACTGAACTTTCTCAGCCTGTCTGCCTTTGAGTCTCAGTACTGGACTCTCTCAGTCTGTCTGCCTTCAAGTCTCAGCACTGGACTCTCCTAGCCTGTCGGCCTTCAAGTCTCAGTACTACCTGGACTCTTTCAGCCGGTCGGCCTTCGAGTCTCAGTACTGGACTCTCTCAGCCTATCGGCCTTTCAGTCTCAGTACTGGACTCTCTCAGCCTGTCGGCCTTTGAGTCTCAGTACTGGGTTTTTCTCAGTCTGTCCACCCTTCGAGTCTCAGTACTGGACTCTCTCAACCTATCGACCTTCGAGTCTCAGTACTGCCTGGACTCCCCTCTGCCTGCCTCAAGCTTCCTTTCCATCTTGAAGCTACGGTCCAACTCCCCATCCTTACATATTTACCGACTGTTGTTTCATAAAGCATTTCTACTGCTACCTGCCTGTGTTTGTGTGTGTGCGTGTGTGTGTGTGTGTGTGTGTGTCAAACGCTAACTTAAACTCCACCTTCCTAAATTTAGGGACTTTCTGCTTTATATAATTCTACATAAGGTTTTAGTTTTGTTTTTGGACAGGTGGTCAACAAAAGAAGCAGATTTCACATGCTTTATACATTACGATGTAAAAAACCTGATGAACATACATCGATTCATTCCATAGACTTGTCTCTTTATCTGTCAGTCAGTGTGTAATCTGTCTCACTGACAGATGCTGTGGTGCCAGACTGAGGAGCAGCTGCTGTGATCACACACACACACACACACACAAACAGACACACACCAGTAGAAGTAAAAACTGATAAGTTGATTAACTTCTTGCACAGTGTATCAGTGTGGAGAGACAGCAACTGCTGTGTGTGTTTGTGTGTGTGTGTGTGTGTCAGGCTTGGACGGCTCCCAGAGAGCGAAGGTCATTCCTAACATTCCAAGTCAATCTCAGTGTCTCTCTTATAACTCTCTTTTTTTCCTAATCCTCCCTGAAAATGTATTCATCTCTCTCTCTCTCTCTTTCTTTCCTTTGTTCCAGCACACTCTCAGGATCATGTTGAGAAAGGCCTGCGATCACAATGCCCTGACGGATATGAAAAAAGGAAGGTTTAATACTTTGAGTTAAGTCCAGTCGGCTTTACTGGGAAACAAATAACATGGTACGAAGGGCAGGACACATGTCATTGTTTAACATTCAAAGCTTCTATTGAGCTTTACTGATGAACTTTTAAATGTGTGACTTTTGTGTGAAGTTTAAACAAAATGGATTGACAAATGTACAGCATTTAAATGTTGATATAAAAATTTAAATGTGTAAATTGTGTGCACATGAATAAGTTCATGATTTCAAATCTGGTCCAGGTATATCAAAAATGATTGATTGATTTGAAGTTGTTTTAATCAACTCAAATGAATTTTTTTTTGTCATTCAAAGTTCTGACCTGCTGTGCCAATCCAGTCAAATGTCAAAAGATCTATTTATTTTTTTATTATTGTCATTATCATTCTTCTAAGGAAGCTATGCTGCTCAAAACATGACCACAATTTGGATTTGTACACTGTGATCCTTGCTTCCATGGAGGAACACATTAAAAAGACCAAGGCTACTTAACTTAAGTGGCAAATTATATATGCATGTGTCAGTTAGAAGAAGGAATACACCAACAAGTGCCATTTTAGCAGCTTACGCCTACCATCCACTAGAAGACTGTGTAAAGACTAAAGTGTGACACCATCTCCAATGTAACGTTAAAGCCTGTCATCATATGTAAAGACTGGGGGTCTTCAGGGTCACACTTTGCAAGACTACAACTAGTTTAGTGTCGAAACATATAACCAAGCTAGCTAGCTACTGTTAGCGTTAGCTGCTAAGTGAAGGAGAAGTCTGCAGATGTTGTGTTCTGCCGTGCATGCAGATTAATGTCTCCAGTACCTGGAAGTCCGTGTTTATCCATCAATAAAACTCTCGTTGGATGACGCGCTTCAGAAGAGTTTAAAATCAGAAAGTTTCCTTCTTTAGCATTTGACTCTAGCCGTTAGCTGCTTCCTGTTTGAGGGAGCACACCCATTGGTTGTTGACAGTGTTCAAGTGATTTAACTTCCCTACCAAGACTTCAAAACTTACAATACTATCAAATAACTATTATGATCTAAAATGTTTGATTTGGACTGGGACTGAGATTTATGACCACATTGCACCAAACAACTGAGATGACAGGAGAGCGCCAAGACTCAGGATTTCATTCAGATGTTGGAAATTAATTAATTAATTAATTAAATCAATCTAAAACATTGAAGTTGCTTGAAAAAATGTTTGGTGTAAGGTTGGCATAAGCAATAGCTTTTGAATGTATGAGGAATGAGAAAATGTATTTTCAATTTTGTACCTCAGGAGTGTCACACTCCCTTTATCTCTCTCTTTCTACGGGGGTTCGGGAATGTCCATCTACTACTACCAGGATAGAATTCCTGACAAAGATTCCTTAGGGAAGGCTCTCACAGCAGTTTTAGGTTTCACAGTTTAAACCAAGACTCTTTAAGCGTGTCTTGCTAAATTATAAAGGCTGAAAACAACACTGTGTCTATCAAAGCAGAGGTTTTGACTTTTCCACTGGGGACTGATTTTTCCTCCAACACAAGTGAGAGGCTTACAGGGCTGGGCGGGATAGAGCGAAGGGTTCAGAACTAGATGCTTGAAAAGGACTAGTTTGTACAAGTGTCTTCTGAAAGTTTGGCATCATCTGGAAGCCAAAGACGGGGTGAAAAGCCTGCTGGCAAACAAAATGTCAAGATGTGATGAACGCTACAAATGGATATGTAAGAAGTTTGATTTGAGCCTAGGGTTTTGCCAATAATAGGCATATAAAGTTCTTAAAGCTCAATAAAAGCTAACATTTGATCCCATTTGGCACATCTATCTACTACTGTATTCATTATCTCCACCCAGGAGACGCAGAACTGACAGAGATAATTGCACAAATATATCCTTCAATATTCACCCCAATATCAAAAATACATATTTGTCCTCCTACCTGCCGATTATATTCGTATGAGTAGTCCAGTGTTGAAGATATCGGCTGCCTTCTCTCCATTATGATGGAGAAACACTTTATTTGAAGGGCATCACAGCAACATAACCATGAAATAGTCTTTATTAACGTTTATAACTCTTTTTATTAAGTGTCATTGGGTAAATTCCGACACTTTTATTGCAAATTTAGCATTGTTTGAATTGTTTGGCTTCCAGTAACTTGAAGACAGCAATGTCTTTGTTATGACAACTTGACTTTACAGCAAAACCTGTCATAAACATGTCATGGCAGGCCTAATTATCAAACTTTAATAAACTATTTAGCTAGTCATTAAGTGGTTGGTTTATCCACTGGCTGTCTTGAGAGCATTATGACGGTGTTATGAATAATATCACAAATAGGTGGAACCATTTGGACTTGTCATTAAGATGTCATAAAAAGTGTAAGACCAATTTAGCGACAGTGAATGCAGTACCAATGAGTTTTGGAACAATAATGATAGCTTTAGGCTAGCTGCCGTTAGTTAGTTTGCTTGATTAGCTTTTCAGCTGTCCAATTAGCTGATCGGAACAGTCTAGCCCTACAGGTAAGAGAAACAATATATACAACTTTGTTTTGGGGGTGAACTGTCCCTTTAAAGACCCATAAACCTGATCTGAGGTGGGGTTTAGTTAGCCCCAAGCTAAGGGTAGGGATACCTCACATTTAAAGCTGCAAATGTCAAATCTAGCCCTGGGTTATTGACCTGTAAAGCCTCCTGTAAGTCCCCATCTGCTGATGGGATTTTAAACTGGGAGAGATATAATCAGGACACTTCCAATTTTAGCAGCTTATAGGCAGGCACTGAGTTTAGCAGTTGTCTTCTTTCCTAAATATGTAGCCTGGAACTAGACATTATCTACAGGCCTGTGAATGAAAGGCAGAGAACGCCCAAGCAACACTTAGAGAACTGTACGTAATAACAGCCTGCATGTTCCCAATAAGCACCTTCATATTCCGAGTACACACTTCTCCAGGTGGCATTTGGCTTCCCAGAGGCTACAGATGTACAGAGACAACCTGCACACCTTTACCACCTATACATTCATGCAGCCGGCCCATACATGCTTAGCCAAGCGTTTCTAAAACACTTCTCAGAAAAGTTCAGATTACACACTCTCTGTGTCTTTATCTTTCATCTTTCCATAGTCCCTCCCCTTTCTGTGGATCCCATGGGACCTTCTTCTGGTAGTCATTTATTGATCCTGTTTGAATTGAGCCATGAATCACACATATATAAAGTTTTTCAATTTTAAAGAAATATTTTCAACTAAAGAAAGTCCGCGTTTGTAGTAGGTTTGTCGTAGTACCACAATCACGTGTATTAAGCTAGTATCGACCTTCTACTCCAAGTAATCCTATAATTAAACTCTATGCCTCCTCTTTTCTGGCGCTGCCCTTATAAAACAGCTGTGGTGTCCTATAACTTTATCATCTTGTGTTTGTCAACATCCAAAATGAATCTCTCGTGATCTGTTGCGTCGCAGAGGAAAATATTGTTGTTCACCTTCCTGCTCGGCTGTCTGAACGCCCCGCGGTTTAGAGGAGCTGTGAGCCGCTTTACACCCGCTTCAGGGACATATCTGGGACACAAATGGTGGAATATCTATCATTTTTAATGTTCATTTGTTTTTATTTCAAAGAAATTGTATATCTGAATACAATTCACATTTTCTAAAGGCTCAGTCTGTCACTATTCCTGTGCTGGTATCAGAATTTTGGATAGTCACCATGGAAACATGAATTGGACATGTGACAAGGGCTGGGAAGACTGGCAAAACAGGCAGCCAAGTGATATTCTGATCCATTGACAGCACTCCAGCCCAATGGAGTGCCCCCCTTCTAGACCTGCCCTGCATGTTGTAAAGTGACACTGGTACAACATTAGCTGTTGGATAACAGACAGAATTACAGTTCAATCAACAATATCTACTGGGCATCCATGTGGTATCCTTGTTCTTATTTTCAAACAGGACTACTAGACCATCCCGGGAATTACACACTTCCCGCTTTGTAGGGAACACAGCGCCAGAGAGGAGGAAGTCTTTGAATAAGCAGAGTGGTGAAGATAGTGAGAAAAGAAAAGCAGACGTGGAGAAGATAGGAGGAGAAAGACGAGAAGAGAGCTAAAGATAAGAGAGATGGACTGGCGTCATGGACACACTTACAGAGGCTTCTTCTCACAAAATACTTCTCAGAAGACGAGAGGAAGGGAGGGGGAGAGAGAAGGCAGAGAGAAAGGGATGGCAGAAGACAAGGAGATGAGCTACTGTCATTGAAAAGTTTAGTTTTCTTTGTATCTGTTGCGTTCATTTACATTTTACAGTATTTTCACACACAGATGATTTTCACTTGCAAAGTTAGCCATCTTTACTGTCTATGAATTAATTTCTCTCCAGTAATTGTTTTTATTCTTGAAATAAATATGTTTTTTGTATGAAAAGCTCATATTTTAAATTTTCCTAAATTCTATAGAAAAGGAATGAAGGAACAGTTTATCCTCTGGGTTCTTCTACAGATTGACAGGTCAACATACCCGCAGGATGTTGAAACTCCTGCACAGTGTGTTTGTGTGTGTGTGTGTGTGTGTGTGTGTGTGTGTGTGTGTGTGTGTGTGTGTGTGTGTGTGTGTCCTTCTATCTTAGACCTTGAGAGTTAGGACATTTTTTAAAAGTGAGGACATTTTGTCCGGCTCCTTGCCTCTGAGACACATTCTTTGTATGCCTAAGCATTCCTCCCCAGAAAAAGCTGATTGGGAGTCTTTGCATGGCTGTTTAGGGTAAGGGTTACTGCATTCTTGTTAAGATGAATACAATGAACGTGGTTTGTTTATTGCATCCGTCTGCCATCAGTCTTCAGATATTACAGCTGACACAGAGACGATGCAACACATATTTTTGGCCTTTTCAGTGTTATTCTGAAAAACTTTGGAAAGATGTATCTGTCACTCACATTTCATAAAGATCTCATAAGTAATAACAAACAGGGAAAAATCTTAAACAACAAACTCCCGGAGACACACTTGTTCCCAATTTTAGTGCATTGGATTCATTTTTTTAATCTGCCAATAAGACTGACAGAGTGCCAAAGCTTCAACTCCCTCCACCGACATGTTGCAGCCGGAGGGACTGCAATGAAATGAGACTGAAATTCACCTGGCGTTTGTTGCTAAATAATGTGTTCAAACTTAAAGAGGAGAGCAGAGGAAGGGTTGGATATAGAAAGAAAAGTGGACTTAGGGAAATGAAAAAGGAAGGCCGGAAGGGAGGTTTCCTCTGCTGTCACCTTGACCTTCTCCACGTTCCGGATCCACTCCTCCTTTCATGTATTCCCTCGTCCCTGATTATAACAGACAGCTGGGGCTAATTCCATAATTATTGAAGAAAGAGAGGAGGAGGAGGAGGAGTGATAAGGGATGAAAGGGGGAGTACGTGTTGTCCTAATGAAGAGAGAGATGGAAGAGGAGTGAGCAAGAGAGAGGGGAGTTTGTAAAAACTCTTCAAGGTAAGCCTCATCACTGTCATCTGTCTTAGTGTTCAATGTAATTTAACCCAGAACAAAACTGGAACCATTTTACCTTTATCTGTCATCTTAACTTATATTTACAGTATATATATTTACATATAATATATTCATATATAACAATATTAGGGCTGGGACCATTTGCTTTAGTCCCAATTTGAGTCTTTTCACAATACATGGCACCAATTGGATTTGTATTGCAATTCTAGAAGTATTGTGATTTGATATCATTGAGTATTGCAATTTTGTTTGAAAACATACACTTCTAGAGACAATACATTATGAAAGATTTATGAAATTCCATTCTTTTCCAAGAAGAATGCACGTCACAATGCGGTACTGCATAAATGGAACATCCGTATTCATGTTAATCATTGATAAAAATAAAAAATAAATCAAAAAACATAAATTCTATTAAAAAGGATTAATAAAAAAAATCAAAATTTCTATGATTTTTATGTATTTCCCCAACACTGATAGAAAACCATGTCCTGTGGGACACAAGTTAGACTGGTCCGATGCATCCTGGAGTTTTTCTTCTTCTGTGGCATAATGCAGATTTTGACTGAATGCTACATTTCAGCCAGATCAGCACACACTACTACCAAAGTAGTCAGTTTGAATACAGCCAGTGTTGTTTTCAAGGCCAACCCTGAGGCTGTCTAAGCAGCAGAGACACAGGTGTAACTGTTAAGTACCTTAAAATGGCTCTGGTCCATGTATTCGTCCAAGTAAGCCATTGTGCACAGTGCATGGGTCCTGGAACTAGCTAAACTAAATGGTATGCAAATGTTGTTAATGTTATTAATCACATCTTTGTGACGTGTATAGATATCTGCTGGCAACAAGGTCTTGTACACCGAACCAATGTTGTATGTCAACTGAGGAAACACGTCATCCACTGAGGAAACAGTTATTACATTAGCAAGACATTTTCTCTGACATACGGTGTCCATCATGCAGACAGACAGAAATGTTCTCTACCACGCCAAATATTCCCAGTAGGTGTCCCAGGGTGAGGGTGGACGTTAATGGGGACTGGGAGTGCTGAGGCAGCCCAGCTGTTGGCTCTAATGGAGCCAGTCCCAGCTGCTGCAGCTCCCAGCTTGTTTCCCTAAGTAGCTAATGAACACCTGTCTCTCTCTCTCTCTGTCTGTCTGTCTGTCTGTCTTTCAGTATCACAGGGGTTCACAGGGTCACAAGTTAAATCCCTGCCAGCCGCTGGATAAGACCCATTAATGTCTCTGAGTTTGGTGCTTTTCAGAGAGATGTGTGACGACGTGGATAGAAATACACTCATACGTTCTGCTTCTCTATCTCAACATGCACACACGTACACACACGCACACACACACACAAACACACACACACACACACTACCCTCTCTTTCAAGCTGTCACCATGGTTTCTCAGTAAGATGAGGTTTTAAATGTGGACTTTGCCCTCTGGAGCGCGTCGTGGTCAGTCACAGTCTCTTAACTGTGACTCATTAAGCCACTGTTAGCTGCTAGCTGTTAGCTTTTAGCTGCAAGCCGTTATCGGAGCTGGACTCACACAAATGCACACATTTAGCTGATGTGCTTCTTTTACTGGAAGATATTTAAATAGTATTCCTTTAAGGATGTTATGATCTGAAGGATCAGCAGAAGATTTACATAATGCTTCTGAAATCAGGTGTGATGAGTGAGTGATGCAGTCCAAACTATTAGAAAGCCCTGTGTTCTACCAATCCATATGTACACACACACACACACACACACACACACCCCTGACACACATGAACAATCTCACACACACACCAGACATGCACGCACACACACACACACACACACACACACACACACACACACAACCTGGCTTCCCCTCCTCCGTGTCAAACACATCGACCCCCACAACACACAAACACACCTCCATTCCACTCCCATTCACCATTTTATGACTTTACTATGGGAAAGCACTCTCTTGTGTTTGCTGTCCTCCCCTTCTTCTCTCTGTATCGACTCATCCCTTAATCCCCCAACCTCCCTGTTTGTACGAGGCATTCCTGCAGCTACACAACTGTAAAAGGCCAGATTCAAAATGACAACAGCACTGCATCAAAACACATGTTTCTCCTTCATTTCAATGAGATCACTGCATTGGTACCAGGGATGACAGTTTTGATTTCCTTTTCTGACTGATAGCTGACCCTTCTATAAGTCTATATCGACATATTTTCAGCCAGATGTCTGTCCCCCGTCCTCTGTCTCTGTGTTGGCGTTCTAACCTCTGTCCCCATCCTCGGTCTCTGGTTCAGTGTTCAAACCTCTAGTGGATTTATGAGGGCTATGGTTACCTGCTCCTCAGATCTCTGTAGTGTAAATCTAGACGGCTAGCTAGACTATCTTTCCAATCTGAGGACTATGGTTACCTGGTCCTCAGATCTCTTCAGGGTAAATCCAGACAGCTAGCTAGACTATCTGTCCAATCAGAGTTTTATGTTGATGACTAAAACTAGTTCTGAACGTACACATGTTCCACCAAAACAAGTTCCTTCCTGAGACTATTTAGCAGAGGCACCGTGGCTCCGTCTGGAGCTTAGCCCCACCCTCAATGATTGTGATTAGTTTAAAGAGACGCAAATAAACCAGAGCACGTTTTTCTACCATCCCAGAATGCTGTGTTAACTAGCCAGACCCTCCTCCACAGAGACATCCGGCAGCACCTGAACAATCCTGGAATTGAAACATAGTGGCTATAGACTAGTAAACTAGTACTGTAAAAAATACAAAGAAGAGCACTAAACTCTGTCTGAGTGAAACTCCCATACACAAAACAAAAAGTCAAGGTTTGAGCCCTGAGATCTTGAGCAGGACCTTGCTCTGGATTAAATCAGATCCCTGAAAATACTGTATGCGATATGTGATTTAGAAATGATGTTTAAAAGATGAATGTTGAACCTGCTACTTATCATGATGTTGAACATGAACACATGGTGTTCATTAAGAATCATTAGAAATGTCAAGTAAGATGAACTTTAACTCAGTGACCTATACTTCCTCTCATTCAGCCCCCCCCCCCCGCTCTTTTGTGCCATTGAAAAGCAAAGAAAGTCAAACAATCTGCCGGAGTCAACCTGCTTAAACCCAATATTTACTATCCCATTAAGAAGGGCAAACCTGCCTCTTTTTCTCCTCCTCACACTCTGCTGCTTCCATTCCTTGTTTCTTCCCATTTCATCGTATGTGTGCCTGCCTCTCTTTTTCACTTCATGGAAAACGCTGATAAGTGAACTCTGGGAAAATAACAGATAACTGAGTACTGCAGACAGTTTTGGCAAACTACATTCCTGCAACTTTTAACAAGAGACTAGAAGAGAGGGGAAGAGGAGCTCTGGCTTAAACCCAGTGCTAGAGAGAAGAAAAAAGAAGAATGGGGATAGATTGAGCTTCGTCAGGTTTCTCTTTGAGCTATTAAGCAAAGAAAACCACTAGATAAACTTAATTTATTTATAAGATCCATTGTAGTCACTGCTAATGATGAAGTTCAACTTACTGACTGCAAACCAAAACAAGAACACTGCAGAATAATTGGCCAGCCTATGTTTGGATCAGTGCCTTAAAGACAGACAAAGAAGTAAAAATACCCGCTGGTATATTCAGTTTTGACATGGGATCCAAAATGCCTAAAAGACCCAGAATCTATTTCTCGCTAACTTGTCAAATGCAGTTCTTCTATCACACTAAATGAGCTCATTGTATGACAGCAGGCAGACATTAGCATCAAGCTATTCTTGGTCTGGCTTGGCAGAGCAGGGAGAAACTGGTGTCATTCAGGGAGGACGAGGCTGGCACCCAAAGTGTTTTTCTGTCTGGGTTTTGTTTGAGGAGGAAGCTGCACACACTCCTCACACACTGCAGCTGGGCATCTTTCACATCAGCAATACAGGACTAACTTGATCCATGATGGTTGAAAATCTATTCAATTTCAATTAAATTTTATTTATAGTATCAGATCATAACAGGAGTTATCTCAGGGCACTTGACAGATAGAGAAATCAGATTTTTCTATGTCAGTATCTGCGTTAACATTTAAATAGTCTGAAATCTGATGGGGGAAAGCTTATTTGCTTTCACTTGTTAGATGACAATATTAATATGAACATAATTAAAACTCGGTGGGGAGTGTGTTTAGCCTAGCTTAGCACAGAGACTGTAGGCAGGGGGAAATTAAAAGCATAGCTCCAACTTTTCCAAAGCTGTCCTATTTACACATTGCATGTGGATATGAAACAAATTTCGCAATGTTTGGTTTTATCAATCTAGTTTACATATTTCTTAGTCTCGCAGCCTGCAACTAACACAATATAAAATGTAACTGAAAATCATGTTTGAGCTACGGGAAGAAGTTTTTTTGCCTCTTTTGACGCAGACAAAACTCACACAAAATGTCATATCAGCCCTGACGTCACAACAAAAATCCCCGCTGCTCCATCTCGACTCCCACCGCCAGCAAACTAAAAGTGGATTTAAGGCGTGTTTTTGTGAAGGACGATGTTCTGATATGGTTTGGCCCACTGAGAATGTGTCAACAGCTCACACGGACCTTAAAAAGCTAAAACGTCATTAGAATACCATAAGACTGAGTTTGTACTTGTCCATGGAAAGATCACCTGTCCTTAAATAGAGAGGGACTTCTTCCTTCCTCAGTGTAAGAGAACTGAATACATGGAGTCGAAATAAAGGTATGCTGTTTGTGTGAATGCACCTCAAGTGATTGATTTACTAATCTAATCTCCTTTAATTAATTTCCTATTGAATCTCATTTCCACTGTCCCCAGTAAAAGATCTAAGACACTTCAGTGGTATTCACAACCAACTGTTTTCTCCTTGTTTGTTCACCGAGCCAAACACTCTCAGTGACACAAAGGTGTGATAAAGAGCCCATTGAGAAGTATTTGGAATGTTAAGTCAATGGGAGGGCTCAGGACCACTGCTGCATCAAAAGGAGATTGTGAGGGCGAGCAAACACTGCAAGACAATAGGACGGAGCGGAATGGACGCTCGGCTGGGAGGAGACGGCCAACCTGTCTGAACCAGATTGCAGAGTAGATGTTTCCCTACAGCCTATGAGGTCTCATGTGATCAAGTCTGAAACTGAACCTAAAAACAGGGACACAAGATCTATTCCCTTGTATCGCTGATTAAACTTAAAATTTTTTAATATCTATTAGTCACATTATTAGACCCTCTTTGTAGTGTCTTACATGAAATACAAATACACTTTGTTTCTACAGTACTTCGTATTGCAATGGGACTAACTGGGAGTAATTAGACAATTGGCCAAAACTGATTTCTCTTTCTTGTTTTTTCAAACATTTACATCATTTGACTTTCTTAGCGTGTTTTCCTTGAGTAGAGCCAGCCAGAGTTTTACCTCCTTCCATTACCGTTGTTCACTTTTCCATACGAGTCTATTCTAATCTCAGTCAGTCTGTCTATCTGTCTTTTCAATTTTCACCCTCCAAGAGGGTATCCTAGCTGTCTGTCTCAGTGATTACTAAGCTACAAGAAGAAGAGATAGGTGGGTGGGAAATATGAGTGAACAAGTAAAAGGGTGAGAGGAAGAAAGAGGAAATGAGGAGGGTTTAGTGTGAGACAAGGTGACATATATTACAAGATAAGTTAAAGGGCAGCGAACGGGTAAGACACAGCAAGGAAGCAGTGAGTGAAAATTGGGGCCGGTTAATGAGTTCAAAGTAGCGGGGAGGACCAAACTGGATAGCCTGTTAATGACCTTTGACCTGTAACGGATGAACAGGTTGGAACAGACATCAAGCATGACAAGGGAGGAACACACACTACACCAACATGACTATTAACTAATCAAATCAGATGCAAATGCTGTTGGAGGATTCACACTACAGAGTTTTACAAATTTTAAGAACATGCACACACACACACACACAAACACACACACATGCAAACACACAGACAAAAGCCAAACCACTGAAGGGCAGCAACAAGAGAGGGAGTTGCCCTTTTATAATCACTTCCTTTGCTTTGATAATGGCTGGCACGCGCACACACACACACACACACACACACAAACACACACACACACACACACACACTAGAGGATGGATACCCGACCCGAGCCCGATGGGACCCGACGGTAACCGACGATCCGGGCCGGGTTCGAACAGATTTTTAGAAAGGATGCTTGGGTTCGGGTCGGGCTCGGTCACATCAGCGCGATAAGGCATTGAACATTTTGAATTTAAAACAGCTTATTATGTAGGTAACCAATGCCATTGGAGGTGTGCATTGATGAGCTCATCTGTTGACATTTCCGAATGCCTTCCTACAATTGCTTAATAAAAGCGGGCTTTCCACACAAATAAACGTACATGTGTCATTGGTATGAGAAACAAATGCGATTTTAACTGTGTTGGGCTAGGGTCGGGCTCGGAAAGAAATATCTTAATGCCTGTCGGGCTCGGGTCGGGTTCGGTTACTGCTCTGTCGGACGCGGGCCGGGCTCGGACAGAAAAATCCGGCCCGATCCGCACTCTAACACACACACACTTAGGCACACACACATTGACATTTCAATTAAGGATATTATGAATGGCTTCTTTTTCTGTCATCCCCAGCTGGAGTCCTTCCCTACTTTTCTCTCCCTTCCTGTCCTCCTCCTCCTCTTCTTCATCTTCTACTTCCTTCCACATTTTTTATCTCGTTCACTTGCTCCCTAATTCTCAGTTTAACCTCTCCAATTCTCTATTAGGTTACGTTTTTTTTTCTCTCTAAGCAAGCGGATGGAAAGTAGTGTTTATTCAGAGTACCAGGACGGAACAAGCACTGCAGAATCTCATTTCAACAAAATAGCATAATACAGGGGAGTCATTGGAATTAAGTTTCATGGTACTATCGTTGGAGACTGCTGTACTGCATTTTCAGGAATTCTGGATTAGTAAAAAAACAATATATTTGTTTTAGGCCACTATATGTGGGCTACAGGTTCTATTATTTGGGATTACTTACATTATTGTCCAATTAGTATATTTGCATATGAGGCAACTTTAAACTCTCAGGCTGGGAGCACTGGTGAGCTACAACGTGTGTGGGCATGTTTGTAAAGCTACTGAACTGGAACTGTTACCATATGTGAATTGGAGGCACCTAAAGTACATTTCAGGGTAACTGTTCAGACATTTAAGACTATTACACTGGACATTTGTGCATGCAACGCAACAGTTAACAGAAAGTATATCTTCAGATGATTGACCATAATCACGTTGTGTGATGAAAAGCTGTAGTTTATTGTCAAAGTAAAAGTCAAGTCAAAGTTTTTGCATCGGGCAGAGGTGAAAACATGAAAGTGTTCAATTAATAGCTGAAAGAGAAAATAATTCAACAGGAAATTCCTTAATAAGTATGAATAAATCCTGCAAAACAAGGCCGACATACGTATATTCCATTTATTTCAGCTTACTGAAGTGTGTTGCTACTGTACAGGCTGATTAATTATGTGTTAAAGGTTAAATACTTATTTTTTCAAGTGTCTAAGTGACTGATGGGAACAACAGTCTTTAACATTGGTCCTGTATTAAAAGAGATCTCTGCAGTCAGCGGAAACAAGCAACAATGTAAGGTAATAGGGCAATTGTCCGGCTTGTATTTACCTTCACAAAAGTGCTTGTTTTTCAACTGACAGGCTCTGATTAATATTCAGTTCTGACAACATTATGGAAAGGATTCCTAAGGAGGTCGACCTTTCTGTTAAAGAGAAAGATACATTTTTTAAACTTAAAAACATCTGTGAAATTGCGTTCGCTATTTGCATATTTGTAAATTTGTCATTTTGTCATGGGAAAATATGTTGGCTCTAGAAATATTTTTAAAATGGATTTCGGTGGGTTTAGTGCTAGCAACTTCAGAGTTGTTTCTGGTTTCACAGAAAGGTCTCAAAGAGGTTTTAAAGATCTATCTCTGTAGGGATCCTTACCCTAATGTTGTCAGACACTTAGAATAATAATCAGAGCCCGTCAGCGGCAAAAACTGAATTGTTAGTGAACCAAACTGATGCTGAACATTTGCCCCATAGGGTTATATAGAGCCCGGTCTGTTACAAAACTTGGCCTAATACTGGACCAAGTGCAAAGATTGTTGTTCCTATCAGTCACAAAAACATGGGAAAATATGGCCCAGGTTGAAAAAATTGGTAGTTACCCGTTGATCAATTGATCATTGATCATTGATAAATGATATTCCTCTGGCTTTGGCATGTCCCAGACAGAAGAATGAGAATACATTTAAGAAAATAAGATGCTGCGTTTATCTTAATTTGTCAAAATACCAAAGCTAAAAGTGAAGGTGTGTTAACTTCCGATATCAGAAAGCACCTTGGAATTACCCACCAACTATTTCATCCCTCCTTTATACATATTATTAGATGACATCAACTTTATCCCTTTTTCCACCTTCTATCTCTTCACTCAAAGCTGAAGCACTCCTATTAAGGTCAGATCTGTCTGTCTCTCCACCTCTCTTTTCTCCCCCTCTCTTTGCTCATTTTCCTGCCCAGTACACATAATGAATGACTGAAAAATGTGCACTGTGTGTCAGCGTTTGTGTGTGTGTGTGTGAGAGGACACAGTTTCAGAGGCAATGTTTAACCCTGAACAGGCAGGGAGGAAAAAAACAAGAAGATGAAGGCCAATGAGTGGATGGTGACAGTATTATGAGTAACAAGAGGAGGACGGAGGAGTGGAGGGATTGATGAATGACTCCAACTGTTGACCCTCTAAATTACAACCAGAGAGCTAAAGAGGACAAAAGGATGTATATCAAGAAATAGAAAGAGGGCCACTATTAAAAAAGATGTGTTCAAAACATGCAGTTGACTGAGTCATTGTGGAAAGCACAGCAACAGAAAGAGAAAGAAAAGAGCAAAATTGCACACAGAAATAAATCAGTTTTTTGAAAGACTTAATGATGATAACATATAATGCTCTGTGAGGCTCATAATGCAGTGCATTCAAACTGGATAACTACCGAATGACAGAAGGAGCAACTCATAGCTACAAAAAAATACATCTTCGACCATGCCCCAGAAGATAATTCAAAATTTTAGGTAGGGAAGATTGCGGAGCAAGGCAAGTGCTACTTGCGCCATCCCCAAGCTGACAGATGACAAACCTGTTCAAACCTGGTATCAAACTAACAAAACCAAAGTTCATGTTCCAGACTACAAGACTACAAGAAAGTAAAAAGGTTTTAACCATTGATAAAGATGTTAATCAACTAACTGAGAGTAAGATCCTGTCCACGGAGGACTTAAAGCGTGCTTCTAGGAGCTTAATGACCAAGGTTAACAGCGTAAAAATTGAGTTCAGTAAAAGTGTTACACATTCTAGAAAAAAGCTAAATCGGGCATGAGTTAATGAACAAGTATGGAATCTAATGAAGCAGAGCCTCAGCCTCGCCTCTCCAGCCTCGTGGTGCATTCAAAGTCATTGTAAAAGACATACTATATATATAGTATATACAGTATATCCTCTTGAAAACCACTTGAAAATATATGACTTCTGAACACAGAATTTCTATTTCCGTCCAAGTAAATCATCTGAAAAATTAATAAAAAGCACTACTGTAAGCATATTACATGGGCTACATACTAAAATAGTACTCTAGACACATGTCTCAACTTAGAACAGAAAAAATCCAGAAAAAAATGACTTATAAAATGGATTTTATATGAATGTATTTCTACAGATATGTCTGTGCGTTTGTCTTATTTCTTATTTCTAAAAAAGCCAAAAAAGTGCTAAATACAAAACTTCTGAAATACAAAAACACATCCACATCACTCACAGATATGTCTGAAAGAAGTACATACATAGATTTATAGAGATAAGTAATCATAATTTCATGAAATGTTGAAATGCCATCAGAAGGCCATATTTTTGACTTCAGACAGCTGTAAAAGATCACAGGAATAGTTTTTGTTGGCCATGTTTGATATCAATCAACTCATCTTCTTATTGGCTACACAGGGATGCCAGTTTTATGACCTTATCTTCTAATTCGTGGGCTCCACTGTCAATCTTTCCCACGTGGGCTCAATGGCGACTGTGCGATATCATTGGCTTAGCTTGAGGGTATCTCTTGATAAGCTGATGCTATTGGCTGGGAACAAGGTTCATTGCGATCTGTAGAAGCCACAGATTGTAATGGTGTGTCGACCTTCGTTTTAGCCCGCACAGGGAAAAAGTTACAAGCTAAAGAACCCGAGAAATGATGCACTATCTAGATTTCTGAACGTCGAAACATGGCCAGAAACTACAAGATTGTGAGGGGACCAGATAATTATGGATTACAGGGCTTGGATATTCTAATTCCTTGGAGTGTTTGCGATTTAGGAAATCAACGTTTATGAATATCTTTCACCGCTGTGGATAAAGACACGAGGACAAAGGTAGGGATGCACGCTCGATTTAGACAGAAACGGTGCAGTGTTTCTTAACTTCATAACATGATTATAACCGCTGTAAGTCACCTTATCCTTTGTGCGGGGGCTTGATGGAATCACAAGACTTTAAGCTTTCTAATGATGTGCTGCATGACCGTGTTGGTGACGATTTAATGCTTGCAATTCATAAAGAACAATTCATGAAAACACGTTGTGGAAAAACACATACCGTTTGGGGAACCGTGCTCTCAGAGAAGATATACCGTTTTAAAAGTATCGTATCATGTTGATAGGAGCATTAAATTGAGAAAACATGATGGGACAACAAGAAATCAAGGAACATTCAGAATAGATTAATTAATCGTGAGCTAACTATGACATTAATGCGATTAATTGCAATTAAATATTTGAATCGTTTGACAGCACTAAAAAAAACACGACCTATTAACCTTTGACAGCTTTCTCTGTTTTGCAGACATGTGCCTGATGTATAAATTGACCCATGATCTTGCACCACCACCACTCAAGCCATGTGGCTCATTTTGCAGAGATAATGTTAGGGTCTCCAGGGCTTCTGTAAGAGGTGTACGCAACACTCAATGTAGGATGACTACATTTGGTCAATCAGCTTTGTCAGATACAGCAGTAGAAAAGTAGAGCTTAATTCAACTTCACAATGGAGAAAGTGTAAGTCTCAGAAGTTTTTTTATGTCCTTAAAGACTTGGCTGAAGGCCAATCAACTATGTGATCAATATTTATAACATGGAATGTATATTTTATATACTGGTTTATACGGTATGTAATGTTTGTTAGAGTTGATCTATTTGTTCTGATAGTATTGTCTGTAGTGTCTATATTATCTTTTTATCTCCCTTGGCCAGGAACCACAGCTCTGCTACAGGGCTTGAACTGTGCTTGGTCCCTGACAAATAAACTAATAACTACACTAATTTCAATCTATCTTTGCTAACCAGACATCGAATTATTTTAGAGTGATAAACAAACCCTACTTTAATTTCACAGTGGCTTAAAGATGTACATGCCGAGAGGAAACATTGTCAAGTTGGTCATGTATGAAGCCTTTTCTATCATATTTTGCAGACTTGCAGTTCTTCCCAGACTAACTTGTGATATATGTAGTTGCATGTATGCCAATGAATCCAACTGAGCCAGGGTAAGGTGGGTTGTGTGCATTTTATTACTCTGCCTTGTGTATAAATTGTTGTTGATGTTGGTGTTGTGTGTCTTTTCTCTATATTTAAAATCTAAACTTTACAGACCACCCTTTTTCAATAAAATATGTTGCCAAAGAAAAAGATTTAAAATAAACACAAAGAAAGGTATTTTTAATTTTTTTGTCTGTCTTACTGAACAGGCACAGAACCGTGACTCCTGAACCAGGCTGCCTTTGTTTTGGCCTGAAGGTTCCTGATTACTGCATACAGCTTCTGTCACCAGGTTTCATTTTGGACCCATTTCATTAGTAGCTAACTCGTAGCCAATTATCTGAGAGACTGACCAAAGAAGAGACGTTTAATGTCCATCACATGTATCCTTGTCCCTTCTTTTTCTGTCTATCCATTAAGTGTTAAAAAACGTCTTTGTGGCTGGACAGAGTCAGAGAGCGATAATAGAGAGAAAACAACAAATAAGAGATCATAACTTCGAAAGTCTCACACACTTTCAAAGAGGTTGAAATGTTGAGCAGCCGGCCACACACACACACACACACACACACACAAACAAGTGTGTCTCACTATCTTTGTGGGGACCAGTCATTGACATAATGCATTCCCTAGCCCCTTACCCTAACCTTAACCATCAAACCTAAATGCCGAACCTTATCCCTTACCCTTACCCTAACCATAACTTAATTCTAACCCTGATCCTAAAACCAAGTCTTATTCCTCAAACAGCCCTTTAAAGTTGTAGGGACCAGCATTTTGTCCCCACAAAGCTGTCAGGACCCCATAAGTATACTGTATTCCCGGTTTTTGGTCCCCACAAATGTAGTTAAACCTAATACACACACACATACACCGACACACACACACACACATCTCAGTCTCTTTCTGTTCCCCTACAAGGCCGACAGGTAGGATACCTAGAGCTTCCACAATTCAACATTCTTTTGTAAAATTAATTGTCTCAGAAATAATTCCGATTAACAATGTATTTGTCTCTTTCAATCAAATTAAAAAATATTATTAAATAGAATATTAAATAACAAATATTAAATACTAATTTCTTTTTTAAACAAATTAAAGTTTTGAATGAATTCCAGGATACATCTTTTAATTATACTGTATGTCCCTGTCATAGGACCCGGATAATATCATATTATCTTGTATCTGTAGTTATTCCCTATCTCTGTCTCCTATGTGACCTCTGCTGTCCCAGGACGGCGACCCATCTAGATTACCTCACACTTGTCTTACATTCTGAGGAATTGTCAAGTTATTCACTGCCTTTTTTTATCCAACTGACTGAAACAATGGGCACTGCCTCAAACCCTTTGTCAATTTGGACTTGAACACACCACAGAGACTAGCTGACAAGCAACATGCACACGTACAACACACTTTGTTACCTACAAGTGGAACAACTAACTGCTCTGTATTAATAGTCCAAAAAAAACATCATGAAAGACAAAGAAAAGACCAGCGTCTGTGATATTACTTTCCGGGCAAACCGGCCCCTTACAGATCAACACCCAATAGATTTTTGCCCGCTTAGTTGTATGCCAAAACAAGAAATTGAATTTTAAACTAAAATTATGTGACATTCAAAGAAAGAATTTGGTAGATTTTTACGACTTTGACACTGTGAAACAGGTTGTTGTAAAAAACAAATTTGCTTGATTTGAGTTATGATGACTACGCAAATTTTCTGCTGACTTTTGTAGGGCTTGTTTTTGACAAAAATACAACAAAAAGTGAAAAAAACTTAAAAAAAGTGACAATTAAAAAAAAAGTCTGACAAAGCCATAAAAAGTCAGAAAAAACAACAATTGAAAAAAAGTATTGGCATGCAGTAAAACAAAAGCATATCATACGTTACATGTCTGGCCCAGAGTGGCCTTTAGTGAAAAGTTTGACTCCCCTGCTGTAAAAACTCAGGCCGGGCACGGCAACTGTTGCTCATGTTGACCTGTTTAGTCCACCGAGACCGCGCATGTCATATTAAGCTTCACTTGACATGAGACTGAAGACATTTTTGAAGTTTAACTGCTTTGAACATGTTTAGTGTAAACTCAGGTTTAATTGCAAAAAGTCTGTCAGTTATTGTGGGGATTTCCCAAATATGGCCTCCCCCCAGCAGCTCAGAGCCGGCTGGCACTTTAACAAAGGTAACACGGACATTCAAACCACATCAACAGCAGGAAGCATTCAATCGGGAGCAGTTGGCACCGTGCTCGCTCTTACGCACTACAAACAATAGAGCTACCTCAACACTGCATGTGAGTGTGTCTGTGTATGAGTGTGTCTTTTTCCTGTAAGGAAACCTGCCAACACACTAGAAAATTAAGGGTCCCTGACGGTGAGAAACATTTCAATCTCTCTGGTAGGAAACTGCCGTCCAATTCCAGTAAAGTTCATCTTTAATCTACTTAAAGGGTAACTACTGTTTTTTCAACCTATTTTTCTGTATTTTTGTGTCTAAGTGACAGATGAGAAAAACAATCTTTGACATTGGTCCAGTATTAAAAGAGATCGCTGCAGTCAGCAGAGGAGAAACAAGCTACATTTGGATTTACCTTCACAAAAGTGCTTGTTATTTAACTGACAGGCTCAGACATTTTAAGTGTCTTACAACATTACGGAAAGGATTTTCTAAGGAGGTTGACTTATTAAAGAGTAAGATCCATTTTTTTAACATAAAAACATCTGTGAAATTGTGTACGCTAAACTCACCAGACTCCATGTAAACAAACAGTCATTTTAGCATCGTAAAATACACGTCATTCAAAGTCGACAGAAACAAGATAAATGTATGAAAAGCTGTTTTCGTCTTTACACTTTTCCAACCACCAAAACACAGTTCAAAGATTTACATGTGAAAATATGTTGGATGATGATCTGAAGACAAATGCCCGTGTAGTCTATCAGGAAGACGTTAAGGGAAGCTACTCAAATGTCGTATTTCTGCTACATTGACCTGTTTTTGCATATACTTCATTCTGAGGAAGATTCATAAAATTCCTAATCAGATGGCTCCATCTGAGTTATGACTGGGATGCATTCCATGCTTTCATTAACTCTTAAAGTGTCTTCTGCAATAAACTAAAAACACATCAACTCACTGGAACTGCAGACAGCTTAGAGCAGCTAAAGACTGGGACAAGTTTCTTAACTCAAGGTGGGGGGTTATGCAAAAGAAATGAACTCACCTGAAGAACATGCACACACACTCTCACACACACACACACACACACACACACACACACACACACACACACTAGGGCTGCACAAATATGAAGAAAATATGCAACAATAATGTTCAATATTGCTATAACAATATTACTTATAATGTAACTTAAAATATTTAATTGTTAAGCTTTTCTGCTGCTTTCAGTATTCTGCTAAAATACAACAAATTGTTTTTTGAATTTAAAATGAATGAAAGCAATTAATTTCAAACATTCTTTAACTGAACAAATTGAACACTGAATTGAAGGCACCACTAAAAATCTGACAGTTAACTTATAAAGTGCAGTTTTCTGCTGATGTTTTTGACACAAAAAATCTCTAAGTGTCATTCAAGATGTGATTTATGCACCAGTAAATATGGCAATGAAAAAATATATATGTGCAGCCCTAAATGACAGGAAACACTTTTTCTTTACTCAAGATGGGAGGATTATGGAAAAGGGAAGACCTCACCTGAAGAGCATGCACACACACACACACACACACACATACACAAATTCCCTAGTGAAGCCTATATTGTACTCTAATAATAGGCTGCTGAAACAAACATCCCCTGTTCTGTCGTCTCGTCCTCCTCCTCCTCCTCCTCTTTCCATTCCCTCACTCAGCTTCCTCTTCTTCACCTCCGTTCTCTTCTCCACTTAAAACCTCCTTCCTGCCTTTCTTTTTTTCCATGTTCTAGCCCTCCTCCCTCTCTTCCTAGGAGTTTTGTTCCACTATGCCTTCATATAGGATTTCTCCCTACTTCCTGATTTACTCCAGCTCTCCGTGTTTTTACATCACCCCCCCTTACCTGTGATTACAGAACCCTTCCGATATCACATACCTGAGGCATTAACGTAAACTACACAAACACACATATGTGCACAGAGTGAACACAAACACACACATATACACAAACACACACACACACACACACACCCAGGCACAGGCACACTTCTAACGTTAAGCGGTGGAAGAAGTATTCAGATACTTTACTTCAGTTTAAGTACTTAAACCACACTGCAAAAATACTCAATTGTAAGTAAACGTCCTGCATTGAAAAGATTACTTAAGTAAAAGTCTGTAAGTATCATCAGGAAAATGTACTTTAAGTATCAAAAAAAAGAAGTACTGAATGCAGTACTCTCCTTCCAGTGTAGAAAGAGTAAAGGACCAAACCAGCTTTGTGCTTAACGACATCATCATCTCAGCTGTTTGTTTAATGACATCATCACCTCAGCTGGACCTGGAGCCGTTATATTGTTGCTAGGTTACTTTATAATAAAACATCAGATTATTAACTACATGTGATTTAGTAAGCAGGATACTTAATGGGGAAAGTAACTAGTAACTAAAGTAACTAGTAACTAATTATGTCAGATGAATGTAGTGAAGTAACTAAAGTAACTAGTAACTAAAATAACTAGTAACTAAAGCTGTCAGATGAATGTAGTGGAGTAACTAAAGTAACTAGTAACTAAAGAAATTAGTAAGTAAAGCTGTCAGATGAATGTAGTCAAGTAACTAAAGCTGTCAGATGAATGTAGTGGAGGAACTAAAGTAACTAGTAACTAAAGTTACTAGTAACTAAAGCTCTCAGATGAATGTAGTGAGGTAACTAAAGTAACTAGTAACTAAAGTAACTAGAAAGTAAGGCTGGCAGATGAATGTAGTGGAGTAACTTAAGTAACTAGTAACTAAAGCTGTCAGATGAATGTAGTGGAGTAACTAAAGTAACAAGTAACTAAAGTAACTAGCAACTAAAGCTGTCAGATGAATGTTGTGGAGTAACTAAAGTAACTACCTACTAAAGTAACTAGTAAGTAAAGCTGTCAGAAGAATGTAGTGGAATAACTAAAGTAACTAAAGCTGAAGGTAGTGGAGTCTTCTTCTCCTAAACCCAACTGTCCCATTCTTCTTCTCCTAAACCCAACTGTCCCGTTCTTCTTTTCGCACAGGACGCATTGTTGTTTGCTTGTGTGGTTTATTTTCTTGATGTGGTTGATGAGGCATCCAAGGATGAGGAAAATCTTCACACAGTTCTTTGTGAAGCAGAAGCTATCATAAATAGTCGTCCCATTACCAAGGCATCTACCGATCCCAATGATTTGGAACCACTAACCCCTAACCATCTTTTGCTGCTAAAAATCAAGCCATCTTTGCCAACAGCACAGTTCCAAAAGGAGGACATTTATGCTTGTCGCAGACAGAAACAAGTTCAGTACATAACTGACTTGTTTTGGAAACGTTGGATTAAGGAATACTTGCCTCTTCTTCAGGAGCGTCAGAAGTGGTCGAGGATCAAGCGCAACTTTCTTCCTGGAGATATTGTACTTAAAGTTGACAACTCAGCACCTCAAAACTTATGCCTTACACGAAGGGTTGTACAAATCATCCCAGATAGAAGAGGACTTGTTTGTCAGGTGAAAATCAAGACAAAGACCAGCTATTTGGACAGGCCTATTACAAAGATTTGCCTTCTACAGGAAGCAGAGGATCCATGAGGACATCAAGTTGACCTATTGAGCTTCATAGACTTTGACTGTGACTTGGACATTGTCTGATAAGGTTTTTGGCTCTACATGACTGACTAAGTGATTGTACTGATCACTCTTTTTAAAGAGTCTATGGACTCTTTCTATGCGTTTTTGTTTCTTTTTTGAGCTCAAGAAGAAAAGGACATTTCATGAGTTTGAGCGGAAGTGATATATTTGTTTGCTTCACCTGTGCACCTGGTTCTTTGGGCTTTGACGGAGAGGGGGTGAAGCTGGGAGCGAACACTTTCGTTGACCGCATCGCGCACAACGCAGCACACAGTATAATGCAATTATTTCTACGCACCAGTTAACAATTACATAAGGTAACAGCAATGTTCAGTGTATTGTACATATGGAAGACAAAGAACAATAAAATCATTTGCAATACGATCAAGAGCGCGTGGTGTGTGCATCTCTCAGCGTTTAGTCCCTCGCGGCAGCACTCTTTTGGACTGCTTACAGCCGCAACACTAATGTTTATATTAAGGACTGACTCTCAAAAGGTTTTGTTAAAATACTTCCTACTTCTACATCCACGGTGAACGGGAAAATATTAAAAGAGTATTTTCTGGACAACAAAAAGAAATAACCAGTTTACACATTGTGGCAGAAATCTTGTCATTTATGTTTCTCCTACCTCTGTGTAACGTAGAGTTTATCCTGAATTGCCAATCAGCAGACTGGTGTAAACAATGTCTGTGATTGGCTCACTGACACCAAAGACTCCTTAAGTATTGAAATTGGGTATTAAATGATTAGGCATTTGTAGACGCAATTCAATTGGTGCCTAAAAAGTATTGCATTTGTTACCCAGCCCTAAACATTAGTTTTTCAAAGACAAAAATAGAAACAGGAGAAGAAAGATGAAACAAGAGTTGGAAAAATTAGGATATGCAGGAGAAGAAGCTAGAGGAGACCAAAGTGACTCAGGCAGAGTAGAAAGAGGGATAAAATGGCAGGGGACAAAAAGGCAGAGTGGGTTCTTACTTCTAAGAAGTATGACTATAAGAGGAGAATAAGGAGCAGAGGTATAGAGGGAGAGGATAAGGGTGAAAAGGAATGAGAGCAGGAGATAGCAGAAGAAAGATGACAGGAAGGTAGAGGAGATAGAAACAGTCTATTACGGGCTGTGTGCAATCTGCAAAAGATAGGCAGAATGGGTGGGACACATATAGCAAGCGTGCGTGAGAACTCTTTATTGAAAACCCAAAGACAAGAAAAGAAAGAAAGACGAAAGAGGAACTGGAGGACCGGGAGAAAGAATTAAGAGCAGGACCAACATTGTAGAATTATGTGTAAAAGTAATTTTAGGTGCAGCATTCCTGGAAGTCCTGAATATCCCATACTGAAGAGGACCTCTCCTTTAGATTCCTGTGAAATGGGTTTAACTAACGGAGTGCTGGATAGGTGAAGTCCGTTCTTGGCACCTGCTGCAGGCAGGCTCTGATTACACTCTGTACACAGTGTATTTAACTAAGAATTCCATCAGACAAATCTAACCTAAAACCTTTTAGCTGCTTTAGATTATGAACTCAGCCGACAACACCTCAGAGCACATACCTATGTGGAGAGGAGGAGGAAGACGCTACAAATTTTAAGATACACTACATTAAACTGCTGCGAGTGCAGCCTCCCACTCTTTTTCTCAGCAGATGCTGAAGCTGCTGCAGGGATTGATCCCATTCAGCCACAACAGCATCAGTGAGTACAACACAAAACTCTTACAGAACAATTGCAGCTACACTACTGTCTAAAATATCATCATATCTTGTTTAGGGGTGACCCCGAATATTCAATGCTTTCAATCAAAGGAGCCTGATTTGACTGCCAAGTCCAAGAAGCCCAGTTCAGACAATGAGACGAGATGGTGTATCATCTTCACTGCACAACAACTCTTTGGACTTCTGTCCTACCTTTTGACTTTCAGGCTTTTTTGTGAATGGATGTTTAAAAGGAATGAGGATAATGTTAGTGATGCTTGCTGCAGCTGCCTTTCCAGTGTCTGCAAAAAGTTTTCATTTCACTGATTCACTGCTTTGTTGTAAGGACGCTCATTCTCTCCAGTCACTCTAAAGGTCCATCAGCCATACATTGTGCTTCGGGCGCTTGTTGAGCCTCCGGTGCAACGTTCGTAATCAGTTTCATCTTGTTGCAACATTTTTGAAGCTTTTAATTAATCTTTTTAAAGTGGGTGAATAAATCCAACTGTCCCGTGACTCCATGATTTAAGTTTAATTTGAATCATGAAGTCATGTATCAGTGACATGTCAGGTTGCCCTGTCCTGGTTCCAATCAAGTGTATTTTCTTTTTAAGTGAAATTGGTGAAGCTGAGAGGAAAAAGGGATAGAGTTGATTCCAGAGAAAGAGAGGAGTTTGAGATCATTTAACAAGCCTCCCCTCTGCAGGTTGAGACAGGTTAACAGGCATTCCAATCTCTCTTTCATTCAGCAAGAGGTATAGGGGGTTAGGTGTGCGTGTGTGTGTTTTTGTGTTTGTTTTTGTGTGTGTGTGTGTGTGTGTGTGTGTGTGAAAGGGCTCAGACAGCCCACCTACATTTTTTTTAGACAAAACTGCAACTTGGGAACCCCCTCCTCTCTCTCACCCTCTCCCTCTCTCCTTAGAATTATGACTTTAAACGCAGAAGAACTCAAAACATTTTTCACGTGGCCCTAATCCTCTCACAACATTGTAGTTTGTTTTTACTTAGCTCCGCACATAAAGCCCCACCAAAATACCACTACCTTGCCATGGCTACGCATCACTGACTACTACATCACTAAAAACTACTGACTTAATATTCAAAGTACACTGTATATGAGTATATGTATATGTGTATGTATATGTAAAGTTTTGCACCTGGGGCAAACTGGGGAACTCGTCTCAACACAGCCTCCCTTCAATATTCCTTTAACCAGCTTCTTGGAAGAGACTACGTTGCGATGAGGTTAGGGTGGCTTTATTGAGACTTTCAACTTTGAGAGCAACAGAAGAGAAAAAAAGTAAAGAGTAAATGGAGAAAAGGGACGATAGATGGAAGAAAGAAGGGAATGAATGCCATGACAGAAAACACTCTTGTCAAGGACACAAGTGCACACACACACACACACACACATACACACAAACACACACACACAAACACACACACACACACACACACAGGGAATGTCTCAGTGCTGATGAATGAGGAGGGCACTCGGGCAGGAGAGTTTGGCACAAAAGAGCTGCATAAAGGAACATAATGGTTGTTCAAGAGCAACGTTCAGGAACTCACAAAGGTTGACTTGGACTTTTTTCTATATGCGCAAGTGCCTGCGTGTGTCCGTGTGTGTGTGTGTGTGTGTGTGTGTGTGTGTGTGTGCTATACATCTAAATGTGAGTGTGTCTGATGGATTCCTTACACCAGCGGCTAGAACAAACAGAAGCTCCTGCTAAGAACAACATGTGTAAATCAAGTGAAAGATGTGTTGGGGGTCACCGAGCTTTAAGATAATGATTTAGTTAATGTGCTCCAATCATTTACTCCAATCTATTTTTGTTTTGGTTGTTTTGTGTGTAAGCATAGTGTGAGCAACGATGCTCCAAAGAAAAATTCCTCATATGTGTCCTCATACCTGGCAATAAAGCTGATTCTGATTCTGATTCTCATCAGCCTTTTTGGTAGTTAAATAAAACATAGTTAAATAAAACATTAAGAGGGGGAGAGAAAGAGAAAGAGAGAGAGAGTTGTCTCCTGTTGTATCATAAATGAATGTAATGCTTCGAAATGCAACAAAAGTTGTTGTTCAGGTAAAATAATTATATAATAATAAGGAACTTAACAAATGAGGATATCAAGATAAAATGAAACTAAAACTGTTGTCTACAACTGCAAAAGTTGTGGTGTTCTTTAAACTTCGCACCTTTGGACAGAAGAGTGAGAGCAGAGCAGATCTTGATACAGACAACTAGGACCACAACACTTGTGCCCGTGTGTGTGTGTGTGTGTGTTGG
>NC_048413.1:4592303-4593387 GCF_013103735.1 Etheostoma cragini | reverse complement strand
ATTTCATAAAAAGAACATTATACCAACAGTAAAATATGGTGGTGGTAGTGTGATGGTCTGGGGCTGTTTTGCTGCTTCGGGACCTGGAAGACTTTCCGTGATAAAAGGAACTATGAATTCTGCTGTCTACCAAGAGATCTGAAGGAGAATGTCCAACCATCTGTTTGTGTACTCAAGCTGAAACGAACTTGGGTTCTGCAGCAGGACAATGATCCTAAACACACCAGCAAGTCCACCACCGAATGGCTCAAGAAAAACAAAATCAAGACTTTGGAGTGGCCTAGCCAAAGTCCTGACCTGAATCCTATTGAGATGTTGTGGTATGACCTTATAAAGGCTGTTCATGCTCGAAAATGTAACTGAATTAGGACAATTCTGCAAAGATGAGTGAGCAAGATGAACATGGCATTGCAGAACGTGTAGCGGGACCATGGCGACAGCTGCCACCATGATTTTGGAGCCCCTCTGATCATGCTGAACATGCTGGGGAAAAAAGAACATAAGGACTCCGGCTAATGACTCCCCAGAGCTAGGTTAGTAACAAGCATTTCTGGGACATGGATGCACATGAATGGAAAGATATGAAGATAGATAGAGTAGAGAGGGGAGCTTAGTGTGTCAAAGGAAGTCCCCAGCTGTCTAAGATTATTACAGCATAACTAGGAGAGAAAGGGTAAAGAGAGGAGCCTGGTCGGGCTAGAACTCTCCCCAACCGGATTGGGCTGTATGCCAAGTCACCCTCTAGTTTTATTATATTCTTGATTATATGACAGATAGATCTGACAGCTATGACGAGAAGCAGGTGGGCTGGGTTAGGCGGACGCTGCGACTTCTTACTCCCTAACAATATTCAATTCTATGCCCTAACTATAAGCTTTATCAAAAAGGAAAGTCTTAAGCCTACTCTTAAATGTGGAGATGGTGTCTGCCTCCTGAACCCAAACGGGAACCTGGTTCCACGGAGAGGAGCCTGATAGCTGAACGCTCTGGCTCCCGTTCTACTTTCAGAGACTCTAGGAACCACAAGTAACCCTGCATTCTGGGAGCGTAGTGCTCTTGTAGGGTTGTAAGGTACTATGAGCTC
>NC_048413.1:4587996-4592203 GCF_013103735.1 Etheostoma cragini | reverse complement strand
AAACACCTTCATTTACAAATTGCATTTTGTGTTTACTTTTGTTGTCCTTGACTATTGTTTAAATTGGTTTGATGTTCCGAAACTCTTAAGTGTGACAAACATGCAAAGGAACAGGAAATGAGGAAGGGGGCAAACACTTTTTCACACCACTGTATATGAAAAAAGGAAATTTATCTCTCTGTCACTTTAACTAAAATGAGCATATCTCACTAGTATTTAAAAAAAATAATGCACTTCTTCAAGGGTATCAAGGACAAATGATTGTATTTCATGAACCATCTCAACATCTTCTACTTTTATGTTTTTAATGCAAAGCACTTTGTGTATGAAATGTGGTACACAAATAAATCTTGCATAATTGCAAACCACATATACTTTACATTCTTGCTGACAATTTTCCAGTTCGTACCATTGTGTTCCAGATTTTAAGTGCTTGTTCCAAGCATCAAAGCAGCCATTTATTTCCATTGATTTCCATTGATTTACCTTGATTTCTACGGCACATAACAACAACCCCTTTTGAACTAGAATAGAACCCGCAACAACGACAACACGTTAAAGTCTCTACCGGGTCATTTTCATACCAAAGTAAACTGAACGGTAACAAATGGCTGCTCGGAAGTTAGACAGAAAGACAGACAGGTAGAGAGACAGACAGGTAGAGAAACATATAGATATTTATTGTCCCATGAGGGAGACGTTTTTTAGTCTGGTTCATGCACATTCCAATATACACGGACAAATACATCAAACATAAAGACCACATTTATGACGATGACACTGGACCTATACAAAGTCCGCAAGATAGTTTTTTCAGCAGTGTTCTGGCAGAGGCAACAAGACTTCTGCCAGAGTGAGTCCTTCTTCACCTCAGAGTCCTGTATCTGCGACCAGATAACAGCAGCAGTGTCAGGTGTGGATATGGATGTAGAAGGGAGGTAAACATGTTTCACCATCCAAAACATGGCATGCTTTAATAATGTCTGCTCAGGCAGAGGTAGACGTGGCCTCTCCACCTCTTTGCTTTCTAAAGCCTCTCCTCATTCTCAGTTAATCCAGATTGGTTTGTCAGAGCATTTGACCCGACCACCGCCGGCTGTGGAAGTGTTAGCATAAACTAAACAAGTGTGGACGTGAACAAAAGCCCAGGTCAGGAGATGTAATTGCTGCAGGTCACTGAGGTCAGACAATTTAAAAACAGTGCCTGAAAACGTGTTCATAAGACAAGGGTTAACCGAGCCATGTTCTACAAATGTAGGAGTGCTCAGTAAATCAGTGTGCATTCTTTTGTAGTGTCACAATGATTCGTTCCTTTATTGCATAACATCAACATGAATAAAACTTATCTTAAACAGAAAGAAAACCGTTTGCGGTTGATAAATAGTTTGCCCTTCAGTTCTCAAGTCAAACACACCTGTCCCAGCGATGTCAACATGATCAACAGTAATTATGATTGACATCTTTTGGTATATAGGTGTCAGCGTGATTATAAATTACATGAATGTGATGAAGTATGAAACACAACACAACAAGTGTAATGGCTTCAACAACAACGTTCTAAAATGGGTGGGACGGGGGGGGTGGGAGGCTGTGGCCTGTTGAAGGGCAATGAATAGTAAAAGCTCCAAAACATCTATGTTGTTATTAATATCTACATATATGGCATCTGATTGGAGGCTAGTCTCACTTTGTCCCACAGTAACATTAAAAGAGTTTAGATGTGTGCACAGTTTATGTTAATAATTTATTGTATTAAAAGTCCATTTTATTCTAATATTTAGATTTATCATGAATAACTGAACATGCGCATGTTTTTTATTCCGTTAAAGAGGGGGGAGGTGGGGTCACATTTGAGCATTTAAAAATGTACTTGAAAGTAAAGTATTAGTTACTTTCTGAAGTAACTAGTTGACTAACTAGTTACTTTTATAATTTGTAACTGAGTATCTAATTTAGTTACTTTTTGGAGTAACTAGTTACTGTATTTGTGTATAAGTATTTTGTGGAATGATTTTAAATATTGTAGTTGCTGTGTCATCTTTTTGATTTTTTGTGGGTGGTATGTTAATGTTGTGAGTTGTATGTTTTGTATGTTGGTTACAAAATGAAATTGTTATTAAGTAATTTTGAATCACAAAAAAAGGATGAGGCAGGTGTAGCCAAATTCTAATGCTGTTTACCCGATGCAGGTCATGGAAACAGCATGTTCGGGTTGTGTATTCCTAATAAGGCCTTTTTCTGAATGTAGCATTTTCTGATTAAGATGTGGGATATGACGGTAAGCGTACCTGACTCATTTCCGTTTCCTGTGCCTGTGTGTTGGTTGCGTGTTGGTAGCTCTGCTGCTCACTAAATACCAGTTCAGTTTGCTAGATTTGCTATTACAGCGGCTAACTGTCCGCTAAACTCTTATTCTTATAGCAGTTCTGCCTAAGCACTCACATATCTTCTCTTTTTTTTTTTTTGCGACTTTTGTTAAATAACAGCTGTTTTTACGCTTGGTAGCTAACGCTACCGTACTTTAGCTTAGCTGCTAGCGACTTTAGCCTAGCAGTTAGTTATGTCGGCCCCTTCTCCGACTTTCTCCTGCTCGATGTGTGAGATGTTTAGTTACTCCTCTGCATTCTTCAACGGCAATGGCGTGTGTAACAAGTGTAGTTTATTTTTGGACATGGAGGCGAGGTTTAGTGAGTTAGAAGTCCGTTTCCGCACCATGACAGATCAGTCGTTAGTTACTGTAGCTAACCCCCCCTCGGTAGTCGGCGCGGGCCGGCCTGAGTTAGCGTCTGGTAGCCGTCCCCCGGCATCTCCTGGGCAGCCAGGTCATAGTGCCTGGGTGACTGTGCGAGGACGAGACAGTCGTAATCTTTCCAAGGCGTCGGACCGCCACCAGCCTGTTAGCGTTTCTAACAGATTTTCCCCACTCAGCAACACACCCGCTGAGAAACCAACTCTGGTTATCGGTAGCTCCATTTTGAGAAACGTGAAGTTAGTGAAGCTGGCAGCCATAGTTAAGTGCATCCCGGGGGCTAGAGCGGGCGACGTTGAGTCTTATCTGAAATTGTTGGCTAAGGATAAACGTAAATACAGCAAGATTGTTATTCACGTTGGCGTTAATGACTCCCGGTTACGGCAATCGGAGGTTACGAAGATTAATGTTGAATCGGTGTGTAAATACGCGAAGTCAATGTCGGACAACGTAGTTTTCTCTGGACCACTGCTATATCTCACCAGCGATGACATGTATAGCCGCATGTCGTCATTTCGCCGCTGGCTATCGAGGTGGTGTCCAGATAATGATGTGGGCTTTGTGGATCACTGGCAGTCTTTCTGGGGAAGACCTGGTCTGATTCGGAGAGACGGCATTCATCCCACTTGGGATGGAGCAGCTCTCATTTCCAGAAACCTTGACAGGTTTATTAGTGGACCTGATCCTTGACAGTCCATAGTTGGGACCAGGAGGCAGAGTCCCAGTGTAACACACTTCTCTGCTCCTTTGTTCCAGGTTTTACCTAGTAAAAACCCCATAGTGACGGTGTCTGCCCCCCGACCATTAAAATTATTTAAATCCAAAGTAAACAGTGGAGGAGCTGTGCATGAAAACCTCATAACAATTAAAACCACAAGTGCAATAGTGCAAAAGAATAGGAGAATTAAATGTGGACTCTTAAACATCAGATCTCTCTCTTCTAAAGGTGTACTAGTAAATGAATTAATATCAGATTCTAATATTGATCTATTTTGTCTTACTGAAACCTGGCTGGGTGATGGAGAATATGTTAGTCTAAATGAATCCACCCCCCCCAGTCATATTAATACTCACATTCCTCGAGGCACAGGCCGAGGAGGTGGAGTTGCAGCCATCTTCGATTCTAGTCTACTAATCAGCTCTAAACCTAAACTAAATTATAACTCATTTGAAAGTCTTGTTCTTAGTCTGTCACACCCAAGTTGGAAATCAATGCAACCAATCCTATTTGTTATAGTGTACTGAGCACCTGGTCCATACTCTGAATTTTTATCCGAATTTGCAGAGTTTCTGTCAAACTTAGTGCTAAAACAAACGGACAAAGTTATTATTGTAGGGGATTTTAATATTCACGTGGACGATGATAATGATAGCCTTAGCACTGCGTTTATCTCTCTTTTAGATTCTATTGGCTTCTCTCAAAGTGTTCATAAACCTACTCACCGTTTTAACCACACC
>NC_048413.1:4583785-4587896 GCF_013103735.1 Etheostoma cragini | reverse complement strand
GTCACATAGTTTTCAGATTTATCTATCATGTAATAACACTAAAGGGAGACTTGGCATACAGCCCGATCCGGTTGGGGAAAGTTCTGGCCCTGCCGGGCTGGGGCTCTCTTTACCTTGTCCCTCTTGGTCTTGCTGTAATAATAGTTTTAGACAGCTGGGGACTTATTTTGATACACTAGTTAGGGCATAGAAGCGAATATTGTTAGGGAGTAGTAGTTAGTCACATAGTTTCAGATTTATTTATCATATAATTAAGAATTTAATTAAACTAAAGGGAGACTTGGCATACAGCCCGATCCGGTTGGGGAGAGTTCTGGCTTGGCCGGGCTGGGGCTCTCTTTACCTTGTCTCTCTTGGTTTTGCTGTAATAATAGTTTTAGACAGCTGGGGACTTATTTTGATACACTAGTTAGGGCATAGAAGCGAATATTGTTAGGGAGTAGTAGTTAGTCACATAGTTTCAGATTTATTTATCATATAATTAAGAATATAATTAAACTAAAGGGAGACTTGGCATACAGCCCGATCCGGTTGGGGAGAGTTCTGGCCCGACTGGGCTGGAGCTCTCTTTACCTTGTCTCTCTTGGTTTTGCTGTAATAATAGTTTTAGACAACTGGAGACTTATTTTGATACTCTGAGCTCCTCTCTCCTCTATCTTTCCATATTTTCATTCATGTGCATCCATGTCCCAGAAATGCTTGTTACTAACCTAGCTCTGGGGAGTCCTTCCCCGGAGTCCTTATGTTCTTTTTCCCCAGAATGTTCCCTTGGATCAGAGAGGCTGCAAAATCAGGGTAGCATCTGTCGCCTTGGTCCCGCTCCATGTTCTGTGATGCCATGTTCTACTGCTACACTGCAGTGCCCTGCTACGTCCTGCTGTGCCTTGTAATACTGCACAGCGTCCTGCTATGCCATGAACTACTACAAAGAACTGCTACAGACTACTAATTTCAGACAGGTCGTCAGACACCGCCTACCAAGAGCCTGGGTCTGACCGAGGTTTCTGCCTAAAAGGAAGTTTTTCCTCGCCACTGTCGCACTGTTGCTTGCTCTGGAGGAGACTACTAGAACTGTTGGGTCCTTGTAAATTCTGGAGTGTGGTCTATCTGTATAGTGTCTTGAGATAACTCTTGTTATGAATTGATACGATAAATAAAATTGAAATTGAATTATATATGATATATTATTATAAGATATATCATTAATCAGCTTTTAGAGAGATTCTTGCACAGTATTTGGAATATGCGTCTCAATCTGTTTTTTTACAGCAGTTTATGGTCTCTCGCCTGTTTATGGATACAGTCAGCTCTGTGCGTTGCTATGGTTACTGTACACAAACCAATCAGCCGACAGTTGGCAGGGCTGCAGACCCGATAAGAAGTAGATATTTAAATATGATAAAAAAAGTTTTGGATATCAACAGGTTTTTGGATATATTCACATGGCAACCTTTTCAAGAAGCTGGTTGAAGGAATGAAAGAGGGACGTTGTGTCCCCATGGTCCAACAAGTCCTCCACCACCGGAAAACTACGACAAATGCACGGCTATGTGTAAACAGGAATATTAGATGAATATTCCCTTTCATTCGCCATGGAAACGGGAATGTTAGATGAATATTCCCCTTCATTTGCCATGGAAACGGGAATATTAGATGAATACTTCCTTTCAGTAGCCATGGAAACAGGAATATTAGGTGAATATTCCCTTTCATTAGCCATGGAACCAAGAATACTAGATGAATATTTCCTTTCATTAGCCATGGAAATGGGAATATTAGATGAATATTTCCTTTCATTAGCCATGGGAACAGGAATATTAGATAAATATTCCCTTTCATTAGCAATGGAAACAGGAATATTAGATGAATATTCCCTTTCATAAGCCATGGAAACAGCTTAGTCGGAAAAACAAAAAACGCTTCCTTCCAACAGTTTGTTCCAGAGCTGTAAGCGGAGCCAAAGCAGAGCACGTTTTAATTTATTCAGTTAGCTTAGTTTAGCATGTTAGCATTTGCTAATTACCAGTAAATACAGCTGAGGCAGATAGGAATGTCATTAGTATTGCTTCACACACACACACACACACACACACACACACACGTGTGTGTGTGTGCGTGTGTGTGTGTGTGTGCGTGTGCGTGTGCATGTGCGCGTGTGTGTGTGTTTTGTGTGTGTTGTTCAGTGGGTACAGAAACCCCACAAAGCGGGCTGAGCTACAATAGCCCGGCAAAGTTGGCGAAACCTCTCAGCTCAAACCCATAATGCACCATTCCTGGAGCTAATGACCAGATTTCTTGGCTTCATTTTGAGCTAATTATGCACCAATTCAACCCAACTGCCCTGAGCAGGCAGATCAGAGAGAGACTGAATGAAAACTCTGATCAAAGAATATTCACTCTAATCCTCAGTGTGGAGAAGCTGAAGTGGCTGAAATGTGCTCGGGATCAAGTACTGCAGAGAATCTAACACCAGCAACTTATTAACTCATTAAAGGAAGTTTTTCCTCGCCACTGTTGCACTGTTGCTTGCTCTGGAGGAGACAACTGTTGGGTCCTTGTAAATTCTGGGGTGTGGTCTATCTGTAAAGGGTCTTGAGATAACTCTTGTTATGAATTGATACTATAAATAAAATTGAATTGAATTGAACTTAGCAAGTGAACTCAATATAATTACTCATAACAATTTCTTTCTTTCTCCCATCTACACTCTAAAAAATATTTGTTACAGCTGTGCATATGTAAACAGAAAGTTTCCGTATAAAGTAAATCTTTGCATTTTAGCGGTAAGTAGTTGGATTACCAATCATCAAAATGATGAGAGCGTTACATGGCGACAAAAAGGGTAAAACAAAAATGTGTAAAGAAAAAAGGGTGTAAAAAAAACTAAAGCTTCAAATTAATTGAAGAACAGATATATTTTCAGAAGTTTACTGAGTGCTGCTCTTGCCTGAGAGAAAATGTGAAGCTACACACAAAATTTTCTATTTTTAATAATGGGACAAAGTTTGCGTAATGATGAACTTTTTATGATATTTTACAGATTCATTTCTTAGAGTGCAAGGTGGCTTTTTTTTTTTTTTTATGTGGCTTTAAAGTTAAAATTCAATCGACAACTTAAAAGCTTGAAGGAATCCCCCTCAGGGCACTTTTTTTATTGTTGGCCTCATTCTCAATCTTTACAATCAAACAATACTTCAGACTGCCTGCTGTTTACTCATTCATTTCCTATCTTTATCTTAACTTAGCATCTTTATCTTAATATCCCAGCTCTCTTCAGTTCACTTCAGATGGGACTCATAAGCATCAAAAGGATCTAGAAATCCTCCATTTCCTACTGTACTTTTTCACTTATTAAAATCGCTCCGCAACGCAGGCTGCAGGCTTTGTATGGAGCTCCATCAGGTAAGCGGTAGTTGGTGGTTCAGTTACCTTAGAATAGGTGACAGGGTGCCAGGTACAAAGCACCGCGAGCCGCCGGTCTTTTCAGCAGAGACTACGGTTGAGTTTAGGCAAGAAAGATGTTGTGTTATGCGGCGACAAAAGTTAAGTTTAAGGCACCAAAACGACTAGTTAAGTTAATAAAAAAGATTGTGGTTTGTATTACAACGCCCCCAAGGAACATGCATTTCCTGGGTGAAAGTAATTTGTTTTCCCTGGGAAGCAAACTCTGTTCTCCCGGGTAGCTCAGCTGGTAGAGAAGGTACCCGTATATAGAGGTTTCCTCCTCAATGCAGGGCTTGAACCTGACCCCCCCCCCTTTTAATTTCTTCAGCTGTCCCTAAATACAGGCATAAAAATGACCCAAAAATCATTAAACAAAAGTCCTTTATGTTAATGGCCACCCATCCTCCCCGACCATCTCCCTATATACAACAGCACTCAATGTGTAACCTGGATGCCAGCCAAATTTAGCCTCGCCCACAACATTTGAGGTTGGGAACTTTTGTCTGGACTTTATCCGATGTGTAGCAACTATGCTACAACCAGAGCTTTTTGGACCACTCAGATTGTCATACGATTTATACAATGATGGACTGATGATCAACAATGATGTAATGATGAGGCTAAACACACACCACAAACTCACGGTCCTCTCTTCCAACGTACAGCT
>NC_048413.1:4577757-4583773 GCF_013103735.1 Etheostoma cragini | reverse complement strand
CCCCCCCCCCCCCCCCCTCACCGCTGTCGGCTACACGTTTTGAACAACCATGGCCGCTTGCCTGGTCCTGCGGGGTTATTATGTCTCTGGTAACGTATCTGTTAGAGACATGGCGTTTCTTTTTAGGTCGGGTAGAATCTATCTCTGCTGATCCTGTTGTTTGTTTGCTGCTGTGCTAACGTTACAGCTGTGGCGCCCTGAGTTTACCTGTTTAAAGGTATAGATCTGGCAACCCAGCCTGGCTGTCCAACGTTGATACAAAAACACAAACAGACATCACGTCACAGAAAAAGGAGGAAATACTGGCATTAGCATTGTCAGAAACGTTAAGAAAAGTGTTATAACTTTCCTTAATATCTGATGATGCATTAATGGCATTTTGGGATTTATTACAGTAAATATATCACATATTGGGCCTTTAACTATGGCAATAACTATGTTAGTTGTTGGGTCACAGAAAAAGGTCCCAGAATGCAATTTGAAATATAAAAGCAACTTAAATTCTCTCTGGAAGAAACCTGTTCTCCAAAAAGGCTAAATTAATTATTAAACATGACCATATTTTGTCCAGTGAGTTTACACGAATGCCCTCAGGACAGCGCTACCTGCCGCCTCCCAGAAAGACTAATAGTGCGTTCCATTTACTTGCAAACTTGGAAGCCCAAACTCTGAATGATGTCATGCCCGATTTGAATGTGTTCCATTTACAAGTTGGACTTTTCATTGTGTTTTTTAGTAGCTTTAGCCAGGTTAGCCATTGTTAGCAATGGTAGTTTGTCCACAGATAGAAGTTGGACAGGACTGCGTGTATGACCATTTAGTGACACAAATAAGACAGAAGGGCTAATAACTGTATGTTACTACAGTTATTACTGTAATACAGCTTTCACAACTGTTGATGCCCGGGGCAGCCATGTTGGATTTTGAGATTGGGGTAGTGTATAGTTGTCACTTTTCCAAGCTTGGAAATCCGAAAAAAAGAAGAAAAAAACTACGAGGACAAACACACTATTATGGTTTCTCCAAATCCTTTATTCCTTCTGTATTTAGCTGCTGAATGTGTAGTAATTGTATTTAATGAAATTTATTATGCACAAAATTATGTGCAATACACAAGGCACTTTATTGATTTCTGTTATTTTATTTAGTCTCTCTTTATCTCTTTATCATCAAGAGTCAGTTCTTATTTAAAATGTTTTTTGTTTCTTCTGGATCTTCCACTTTCCACCTCTGTCATTGATGGCTGGCAGTATGAATGTGTGTATATACTTTTGGTGGACTGTAAAAACTGAATTGCCCTTCGAGGATAAATAAAGCTATTTGTGGCTAGCTGTATCTGTAACGAGGGCCATCCCCAACAGAGAAAGTAGCGCTCGGGTCTGGATAATCTCGCGTTAACGGAGCGGATAAACCTCGGCCTGATTGGAGGACATGGGTCAATCACCGTGAGGAATGTGGAGAACAGGTGGGAGAGAGAGAGAGGGAGGGAGGAGGCAATAAGCCTGCATGTTATCGCTCACAGGGTTGCTTTAATGGTTAACCCATGAAACGGCAACAATCCCTTTTGTGTGTTAATTAGTGACGCCTGGAGGCCTAAACATCAAACACAATGGTTTTCATCATCACATCAAAAACTTGTCATAAACCACACAAATAAAGCATGATGTGGAAACCTAATGAGTAGCTGTATGTCTGTGGAGTCCCCTCTAAGGGAAGGGTTGCCTGTCCTTATATAAGTGGTCTGTGGTAAGTCCTACAAAGGAAGCAGTGCATGAAATAATGACTTGGCAGAGCAAAGACTCATGCACAGTGCTGACCCCCTCTGTTCAGCTCTCTAATCTGAAAGCAGTGACGTGGTTGGCATCCAGCAGCAGCAGCAGCAGCTCTAACATAACCAGACCGGAACAGTTTCGGTGATCGGAAAACATTTGCAAAACAACAGTAGAAACAGCAGCAGGGACTAGCAGGAAATCCCTGTTCTAACAGCTGTATGACTGTATATTTTAACACAAAGTGTCAACAGAATATGATTCATAGTTGTATTTTAGTTATTTACATTTGGAACTGCATCATCTGCGTGCCACGGGGAGATTAAAGTCCACATTGACACTATTTTAAGATGTTTGTTGCTTTTTATGACATTATTGAAGTTTTTATGATCGCTTTTTACAGCATTTGTGACGCTTTTTACAATTTCGTTGTTGGTTTTATCAGCTGCTTTTTTGTGACATTTTAGATTTTTTTTTGTGAGGATCACCGTTACACCACAGAAGATATAAAATTACAAATGCTACCATAAATCTGATACAATCATGTCCGTAGAGTAAACTGATATATAGTGTAGTATTGTATAACAATCAAAGCTGCAAATTCAATAAGATCATTAAGGAATGCACCCTGAGTGTGTAATGCAGGGCTGTACGATATGAATAAAAAATATCAAATTGCAATTATTCTGACTGATATAATATATAGCAATTGCGATCTGTATACGGATCATTTTTAAAACGTGTGATTAATTGTGCAGCTCTCCCATACAGGCAGACTGTAGGAACATTTTTGTTTGTTTGTTTTTTTACATTTTTACATTTTAGTATCAGGGTATTATGGGGGATAAAACTGCATTTAATCCTGACTATAGTCCTACGGCGGAAAACATTTCAGGAAATCAAAACTTTGGATCTAACAAAGTTTCTGATTCACTATTGAGCTGCAATATTAGGTTACGTACGAACAATACTTTTATGATGTGTTTCCCCGCTCACCTGGATGGTCTGGCTCGGGTCTCCGGAAACCGGGCCTCCGACCAGCTTGCAGTACAGGTCCTGCACGCTGCGGCCGGTGTCGTCCTCCCCGCAGGTCGCCGTGGCGGTGATCTTGGTGCTCTCGGCCAGGTTAAAGTACGGCGGGTGCAGGCTGTATCCGTGCACCCCGTTGGTCGGCAGCTCCTGCGCGAACACCGAGTGGCAGCAGCAGGTTACTAGCAGCGGCCACAGCAGCAGCGTGAACCGCTTCTGGGTGCGCCGAGTCGGGAAGAGCGCAGCGCCGAGTGCCGCTCCGCTCGACATCATCTCCACCTGTTCTCTCGATCCGCTCCGACAGGGGAAAAGTTTGAGGTATAAACCAATCTGAATGTAAGAAAAGATGAACCCTCAACTACTGTAGGAGAGAAGCATTTAGAGGGAAAAGTGCGGGAGATGTGTTGCAAAAAAAGAAAATAGGGAGAGTTAAGAGCGGTGCGTTGAAGTTTACGTCCTCTCTTTCTCCCACTCTCCGTGTCGCTCCACCAGGCACCTATTCCAACTCAATCTGCAGTTCCCCTCCCTCCTTCATTCCCTCTCCCTCCCTCTCTCTCCCTCCCTCTCTCCCCCTCCCTCTCTGTTGGCCCGTCCCCAGTGGTTGGAGGAGGGCACAGCTCGATAACTGTGTAATGTTTGAAAGGTAAAGGCATGATGGACAGTTTGGATCCATCGGAGTTTTGTGTTACAGTTTCGCTGTGGTGCTAACAATGTCAACTCTCTCTCTCTCTCTCTCTCTCTCTCTCTCTCTCTCTCTCTCTCTCTATATATATATATATATATATATATATATATATATATATATATATATATATATATATATATAGAGAGAGAGAGAGAGAGAGACTATATGTTCCCCCTAACCATCACAAGAATACTGCCCCTGAAGTGATACATATACATGTTCGCTCTTACATTTCAAAAATACTGCCCCTGTACATATAGCCTACTGTTATGATACATATACGTGTTCCCCCTAACCATCACAAGTACACACAACTTAATGTTTATATGACTAAGATAAACTCAAGGTCTATTTCTGAGGGGTTTTGGGAGCTTTCAACCAGATCACACACTCTTCATCAGCACGTGTGACATTTTCCCTCTCCTCCTCCTGTTTTTACGTAACATTGTCTTTTTATGTTGTTTTATTCCTGTCCTTGATAAAGCACTTTGGATACCTGCTGGTTGCTGTAAAGCGCTATGTTAATACTCATTGTTTGATTGATTGATTGATTTCATAGGCTTACAGTTTTTTTCAGATATGTAAAACATCCTTTCCTCGTGTCCTTCTTTCCTCAGTCACTTTAATCCTCCATAACCATGACCCTTTGAACTTTTCTTTCCCATATCTGTCCCTTTCCTCCTCCCTTTTTTCTCTTATTCTTGCTCTCTTTTACTTCCAGATTCCTTCATTCTCTAGTCTTCTTTCTTTCTTCCTTCTCTCTCATTATTTTGACATTCCTGCATCGCTGCACCCAAAACAACACATGGGAAACAAACACATAGAGAATGTGCATCCATGCTGCCCCACACACATACACACACACACACACTTACACATATATACACACACACACACACACACACACAAGACACAAACACACAGACACAGACAAACAGGTGACAACCATGCACACACACACACACACACACAGAAAGGTGACAAACATGAAAAGAAACACACACCACACACACAGAGAGTGACAAACATGCAAACACACACACACACACACACACACACACACACACACACAGACAGGTGACAAACATGCAAACACACACACACACAAACACACTCACACACATACAAACAGACAAGTGACAACCATGCACACACACACACACACACACACACACACACACACAGACAGGTGACAAACATGCAAACAAACACACAGACAGGTGGCAAACATGCAAACACACACACACACACACACAGACAGGGGACAAACATGCAAACACATAGACGACCACACACACAGATCATTCCCCAAACCTGTGAGAGGAAACAGAAGAACATTTAGAACTATTAGGGTTTAAATTTGAAATATGCAAGACAGATGTCAACAGACTAAAGAGGACAGACATCAACAGACTAAAGAAGACAGACACCAACAAACTAAAGAAGACAGACACCAACAGACTAAAGAAGACAGACACCAACAGACTAAAGAAGACTGATATCGACAGACTAAAGAAGACAGACACCAACGGACTAAAGAAGACAGATGTCAACAGACTAAAGAAGACAGACACCAACAGACTAAAGAAGACGGACACCAACAGACTAAGTGAGACATATATCGACAGACTAAGGAAGACAGACGTCAACAGATAAAGAAGACAGATGTACAGACTAAAAAAGACAGACACCAACAGACTAAAGAAGACAGACACCAAAAGACTAAAGAAGACAGACAGCAACAGACAAAAAATGACAGACACCATGAGACTAAACGAGACAGACATCAACAGACTAAAGAATACAGACAACAACAGACTAAAGAAGACAGACATCAACAGACTAAATAAGACAGACACGAACAGACTAAAGAAGACAGACATCAACAAACTAAAGAGGACAGACGTCAACAGACTAAAGAGGACAGACATCAACAGACTAAAGAAGACAGACACCAACAGACTAAAGACGACAGACCTCAAGAGACTAAAGAAGACATACACCAACAGACTAAAGAAGACAGACAACAACAGACTGAAGAAGACAGACATCAACAGACTAAAGGAGACGGACACCAACAGACTAAAGAAGACAGACATCAACAGACTAAAGGAGACAGACACCAATAGACTTAAGAAGACAGACATCAACAGACTAAAGAAGACAGACATCAACAGGTGGCTTTAGGTTTGGTTCCAATAAAGTGGTGAACTTGTTGAAGTCAATCAACACACACGGTTGTGGCGACATCCCAGTATTAATCCACATGTTAACCCTCCGCATCCCAGTATTATATTTATATTAATTCACAAATTACCCCCCCATTCAAGTGTTATATTAATATTAATTCACATATTAACCCCCCATCCCAGTATCAATCCACATGTTAACCCTCCCCATCCCAGTATTATAATAATATGAATTCACAAATTAGCCCCCCCATTCAAGTGTTATATTAATATTACAGTTTTTTTCAATCGCTAACAAGCGCTCACCCATACTTCAGATACTTTTTCTAAACTCTTAACACAGA
>NC_048413.1:4567231-4577657 GCF_013103735.1 Etheostoma cragini | reverse complement strand
ACAAATCAACCCACGTTCCCCCATTCCAGTAATATATTACTACTAATTTACATATTGACCCCCCCCCATCCAAGTATTAATCCCCATATCAACCCTTGTTCCCCCTTCTTTTAGTGTTCCTGTTTATTTATATTAGCCAGCTATCAGGTCGCGGGTGAAAGCAGCATGTAGTGTTCTCTGTCCTGCTGTAGTCTCCTACATGCTTCTGGCCCTACGTTTTCACACATTCATGCCCTGTACTGGGGTAAGCTTCTGTTTCGGGGAGAGGGGGGCTTGGTGTTCTCCTTTACCTTATTTAACTAAGCCAGGTTAGCCTCCTTGTGTTAGTTTCTCAAATGTAGGCTACTTTCTAATCCGTGGGATGTTTCCTGCAATTCACTGTCCACTATTTGACTATCTTCCACTTCAAGGCTCTTGCTTTTGTCTGACACAGTCACAATCAAACAAGACTCTGCTTTCTTCTGACTTTGGTACTGCCATGATGCCAGGTGAGGGGAATGGACTATGTTGTGTTTCTTTTAATATGGAATGATGGAATTTTTGGGGTTCCCAGTGGGAAACTATATATGTCTATGGCATAGGAAATGTCAACTCTGAAAGAGTGAAGATTTAGTTAGTCTTGCAAACAGACATTACTGTTTCAGTTAGTTAGGCCTATCGTTTTTTGTTTTGTTTTTTTTGTATCAGTTATCGACAATGTTTTTTCCCACCTAGTTATTGTTTTTTACCTTGCTTCAGAGGCCTAAATGACAACTTCACCATAGGCGTGTGTTTGTTTTTCCATCTTGGTAGCTCAGTGATGACACACATTGCACATCTGAGGAGAAACACACACAATGTTACTCACAGTGAAATACAACAGGTTCAGGCACATTTTCTAGAGATTGTTGAATTACAAAGAGTCATCACAAGAAACCTGTTGAATGCATGGAAAATCCAAAAACTAGACTACGTGAGGGAGCACCTGAGAAGCTGTGTGTGTGTGCGTGTGTGTGTTTTCTCATTGACTTTGGAGCACCGCCATCTAATCACGCTACAGGAACCACTTTAGAAGATTAAAGGGTTTCTCTGTCACACACACACACAGACAGAGAACAGCTGCTCAGGTGAGTCAAAGTAATATTTACAGGTTTGGTTTGAAAGGATGTTCATATCAGAAACAAATCATTCATTGGTAGACCTCCAGAAAGTAAAAAGAAACAAGAAAGAAAGAAAGAAAGAAAGAAAGAAAGAAAGTGAATATAACTTAGTCAGGCAAGTGAAATTGTTGCCATGTTTGTGCCTAGTCCACACTGTCCAGAGTCCAGAAACCTCACACATCTACTTCCTCCATGGTCTGTCAAACACATGCTGAACTCTGACCAGACACACACACACACAACACACACACACGGGCAGGAGTCATTGACCTCCCGTGTTTTAAAGGAGTCTAGAGACAGTGTGTTAATGCAGCAGAGCTCCATTCACTGGCACACTAGAACATTCCACAGGCTGTTGGAGGCTCACAGGTCACGCTGGAGACAGTTTTGTGGTTCGTGGGCTCCAGGGTAGGGCTGCAATTTACACCAATTTTCATTATCAATGAATCTATGGATTAATTCATTTAGTTGACAAATTGTAAGATGCCTGTGACTGTAGCTGAGCGTAAGGTGATTTCTTTAAATGTCTTGGTTTTTCCCCCACTTAGCTGTTGTTACAATTCTGGGATTGCTCAGTTGCTGGCCAAATGTCAGTCATTGTCCTCTGTCTCTGTGTTGGCTTTCTAACCTCCGTCCCCGTCCTCTGCCTCTGTGTTGCCGTTGTAACCTCTGTCTCCATCCTCTCTCTGTGTTGCCATTCTAACCTGTGGCTAATTTCTGAGGACTATGGTTACATGCTCCTCAGATCTTTGCAGGGTAAATCCAGACAGCTAGTTAGACTATCTGTCCAATCTGAGTTTTTTGTTGACAACTAAAACTAACTCTGATCGTACACATGTTCTTCCAAAACAACTTCCTTAGCACCAACCACGACTATTGGGATTGGTTTTAAGAAATGGCAATAAACCAGAGCCAGACCTTGGCAGCGTTGTGGAGGATGGTCTGGCAATCCATGACTATTCCCCACATAACAATCAAAAACGTAACCTAAAATACAGCGAAAAAGAATCAGGTGGAGGAGCTGTCATGAACAGCATCATGTTGAAACAGCGGACCCGCGTTCCACCAGTATCACTGAATGAAATAAGCTGTTCCCCCCCATGCTAAGCATCTCTCTGCTCTTGTTAAAGGGATAGTTCAGATGTTTTGAAGTGTGGTTGAATGAGCTACTTCTCCATAGTCAGTGTGTTAGCTACAGTAGATGGGGGGCCGGAACGTGCCCAGTTTGGAGAAGCAGGCAGGAGTACCGACACAGAAGCTAAGTAATGTCCTGCTGTGGACGGGGGCAGCAGTTCAACACATCTTAGACACTAAAAACATCTATATCAGTTTAAGTAGACGCTAAATTTAGAATATTTTCAGCCCTTGACCTTGCTGTCGGACAGCTTTTCATTTAACTGTGATTATGAAATAGAGGAATGGAGAGCTTGGAAATGGAGTCCTGCCTTCTTCCAACACAGTGAAGAGAAAACCTGGGGAAGGGAAAAAAGATGAGAAGAGAGAGTCAAAAAAAAGAGAGGAAGAAAGAGAAGAGGGCTTGTCATTTCACCTCCCTAATTTTCTGTCTTTTTTTCCTCAACACTATAACTAATCGACTTCCTGGATCCCAAAGAGACCAAAGGAGGGGCGAGGGATAGGCCACTTGTTGTCGCGGCAACTGCTAACTGCTCCATCAATTGAACCACATTACCCCCTGCTGGGGGATACAAATGAAGAGGATGGAATTTGAAAGAAAGAATGAATGGGAGGGGGAGCAAAAGAAGAGAAGGAAGTCTGATACAAAATAAGAAAGTAAAAAGTAAATAAAAGTAGTGAAAGTCATTTTGGCTAAGAAATGCAAACAGCAAAAATACAACCAGTCAACGCATTGGATTCTTTGCAGCCCTTGTTACCCATAATCCATTGTGTGAAGGCTTAATTTAACATGTAAGTGAAGCAATTGTACAAACAAGGACCTGATGCTTTAAAAAATAAAAGTAGAAAATTCTTACTTGAACTAGCGCAATCAAAAGGCCAATACAGGGGCCGCACTGGGTTGCACCAGCTATGTGGGCTACATGTGTAGGTTCCATCAACACATGGTCTCTCCTGGACACGTGGAATGGGCCTGTCTGAACGCGCCTGGGGGGACTCTTGCGGTTACTTTTTGGCGCTGTGGTTTAGGATGTATATGTTTAACTGACATCTAGCACAAGAATGGGACAATTAGGTTTAGGATGGGTGGGTTTACAAAATGTACGTTTCAGGGCCATAATCTCGGTCTACTGGGTGAAAGTCCTTTGCTGTTTGACCCGTCCAACCCCCCAACCAACCTCTCTCTGCATACTACTCTCTACTGTTGTCTCTCTACATACTACTCTCTACTGTTGTCTCTCTACATACTACTCTCTACTGTTGTCTCTCTACATACTTCTCTCTATTGTTGTCTCTACATACTACTCTTTACTGTTGTCTCTCTACATACTACTCTCTACTATTGTCTCTCTGCATATAACTCTCTACTGTTGTCTCTACATTCTAGTCTTTACTGTTGTTTCTCTACATACTGCTCTCTAATGCTGTCTCTCTACATACTACTCTCTACTGTTGTCTCTATATACTACTCTCTACTGTTGTCTCTACACTCTACTCTCTACTGTTGTCTCTACACACTACTCTCTACTGTTGTCTCTCTACATACTTCTCTCTACTATTGTCTCTCCACATACAACTCTCTACTGTTGTCTCTCTACATGCTACTCTCTACTGTTGTTTCTCTACATACTACTCTGTACTGTTGTCTCTCTACATACTACTCTCTACTATTGTCTCTCTATGTACTACTCTACTGCTGTCTCTCTACAGACTATTCTCTACTGTTGTCTCTCTACATACTACTCTCTACTGTTGTCTCTCTTCATACCACATCATCTTATGCGGCGCGATCAAGCTGCTGCTCTGCCCGGTGCGGTTCTTACAGATGCTTAAGGGGGATTCTTGATATCTGAAACTGAGAGCCACTGACCAAGCGTCTGCATTTGAAGAGTTGTGACTGAGAACGGGTTGGTTCAAACATAGACTAGTTTTAACTTAGGTATAGCTCAGTACTCAGTGTGTACGTGGGATTGGCTATCAGAGCAGAGAATAAGTCTGCAGTTTACTTGTTATGTGATAGTAAATGTACAGTTTAGGTTTTATGCTGCAGCTTTTCAAAACTAAAGTAAAGCTCCCATGTATCGCATCAAAACCGAAAGAGTCGCACCAGCACGGGGACAGCAACAGTCAGCTGGAAAACTAAAAAAAAAACAGGAGGATGCACTTTGTTAGGTGTTTGGTGGCAACTTTTGGTGACGTAGAGACTGATGGAGATATTTACAATTTGACAAGCGAGCGCTTAACTCACGAGACTCCATTTAGTGTGTGTAGAGCGAACTTATTTTCACATGTAAATCAGTAAACTATGTGTGGATTTCAACTAAAACTACATTTGCAATGGTTGGGAAAGTGGAAAAACAACCCCAATCACAGATGTTTTTATGTTTAAAAGGGATCTGACTCCTTAAGAGAAAGGTCAACCTCCTAAACAATTTAGATACCTGGGGTGGACATTTTTCCTTCATTAGCTAATATTGGCAATAAAAAAATTGTCAGGGTATCAATAATAAAACTGAGACGGATCTCAATAGATGGTATCACTTGCCAAAATCATTGCAAGCTTGTGTGTCAAATGTTAAAATGGATATTTTACCACACATAAATTTCTTTTCTTCAATGTTGCACTTACCACCCCAAATTGATTACTGGAAGAGGGTCCACTCTTTGGTCTCTAAATTTCTTTGGGGATGGGAAACAGCCATGTGTGAAGTTAACAACACTTTAACAACATAAAACAGAGGGTGGTCTTTCTGTGCCTATCTTTAATTATTACTATCATTTGTTTCGAGACCAATCACAGATAGGCTTAAGCCCGATTCTGATCCCTGTTGGAAACCTGTAGAACAGAACCTAGCACACAGGCTGGAGGATCGGATTTACTCTGCTGTCCCATTATGAGTTTCCTCAATGAGTTTCCTCAACATGGCTAATGGGTTAGAAGGAATATAAGAGTACATGTGAATGGCACCTGAATAGTCCACTCTTCAACAACTATTCCCTACTCACTGGGGCGTGGGGGGGCTATATATGTGGTTTATATATAGTATATGTTTTAGATAATGTATATAACAAGAACCGGCTTTGTGACTTTAATGATAAAGTCCATAAAAACTCTTCAGCTGATCCAGAATGCTGCAGCACGTGTTCTGACAGGAACCAGGAAAAGAGATCACATCTCTCCTGTTTTAGCTTCTCTGCATTGGCTTCCTGTAAAATCCAGAATAGAATTTAAAATCCTTCTTCTCACCTACAAAGCTCTTCATGGTCAGGCACCATCTTATTTTAAAGAGCTCATAATACCTAACAACCCTACAAGAGCACTACGCTCCCAGAATGCAGGGTTACTTGTGGTTCCTAGAGTCTCTAAAAGTAGAATGGGAGCCAGAGCGTTCAGCTATCAGGCTCCTCGCCTGTGGAACCAGGTTCCAGTTTGGGTTCAGGAGGCAGACACGGTCTCCATATTTAAGAGTAGGCTTAAGACTTTCCTTTTTGATAAAGTTTATAGTTAGGGCATAGAATTGAATATTGCTAGGGAGTGAGGAGTCGCAGCGTCCGCCTAACCCGGCCCACCTGCTTCTCGTCGTCAGATCTATCCATCGTATAATCAAGAATATAATAAAACTAAAGGGAGACTTGGCATACAGCCCGATCCGGCTGGGGAGAGTTCTAGCCTGACCAGGCCCCTCTCTTTACCCTGTCTCTCTTGGTTATGCTTTGATAAAGTTTATAGTTAGGACATAGAATTGAATATTGTTAGGGAGTGAGGAGTCGCAGCGTCCGCCTAATTCGGCCCACCTGCTCCTCCTCATAGTTGTCAGATCTATCTATCATACAATCAATAATATAATAAATCTAGAGGGAAACTTGGCATACAACCCCATCTGGTTGGGGAGAGTTCTAGCCCGACCAGGCTCCTCTCTTTACCCTGTCTCTCCTAGTTATGCTTTAATAGTTTTAGACAGCTGGGGACTTCCTTTGACACCCTGAGCTCCTCTCTCCTCTATCTTTCTATCTTTCCATTTGTGTGCATCCATGTCCCAGAAATGCTTGATACTAACTTAGCTCTGGGGAGTCATTCCCCGGAGTCCTTATGTTCTTTTTTCCCCAGCATGTTCCCTCGGGTCAGAGAGGCTCCAAAATCTGCAATGCCATGTTCATCTTGCTACACTCTGTGGTGCCCAGCTACGTCCTGCTGTGCCTTGTAATGCCCACAGTGCCCTGCTATGCCATGACCTACTACAAAGAACTGCTAGAAACTACTATTTTTTCTACTTTTTGTTATTTCCACTCGTCGTTCTAAACCCCAACCGGCCCGTCAGACACCGCCTACCAAGACCCTGGGTCTGTCCGAGGTTTCTGCCTAAGAAAGTTTTTCCTCCACTGTCACACTGTTGCTTGCTCTGGAGGAAACTACTAGAACTGTTGGGTCATTGTAAATTCTGGAGTATGGTCTGGGCCTGCTCTATCTGTAGTGTCTCGAGATAACTCTTGTTGTGAATTGATACTATAAATAAAATTGAGTTGAAGGATCTGAGACTGTCTTACCAATTGCCTGGAACATCTTTATTTCTGTACTTTCAACTACAATCATCTATGAAAGCATATGGAGTACCGTGGGGTGCTTGTCCTTCTATCCACCCTTAGCACTCCATTCTGTGAAATAGAGGCCAGAAAAGAGGTTTGGTCTCCCGAATACATTCACTTACGTGAGGCTTTTTTTTGAGTGAAGTCTGTGCTATTTTATCTAATCTAATCTAATCTTAATCTAATCTAATAATACTGGATGTCACTGTACCCTGTTCTCCTGCTGTGGTACTCTTGAATGACACCTCCCCACTAAAGATGACACGTTGGAGAAGACGTATGCTCTTAACAGGCATCACTGCTGCCAAGAAGATGCTGGCTTTACGCTGGAAACCTCCACATACAATCACTAGGTCCCAATGGATTGACACATACGTTGACATAGTTATTTGTTACATTCTTTACATCGGTGGTTGACTCTAGATCCTCTTTATTTTTTTGATTGTATATTTTCTCATAATTTTAAAATAATAAATTGTTGTTCACAAAAAAAAGAAAGGTTGACCTCCTTAGAAATCCTTTCCATAATGTTGTCAGACATGTTGTCAGCCTTTCAGTTGAAAAACAAGCACTTTAGTGAAGGTAAATACAAGCTGTACAGTTGTCCTATTAACTTATGGTGTAGCTTGTTTCTCCGCTGCTGACTGCTGCGATCTCGCTTAATAATGGACCAATGTCAAAGATTTTTGTTCCTATCTGTCACTTAGACACAAAAACATACACATACATGTACTGCCTACACATGATCAGAAGTTAAACCGCCAGGCAGGCCGCAGACCAAGTATATTGTATCATTGGATTATATAGGAGCTGCTCGGTAGCTCCCAACTTCCTGTCCTCACCCTTAGAGTGAAAACCAGACGCTTCTATCTAAATCCATCTGTTAGTATCTGCCCTCAGTCAAAACTAAATGCTTAATGCTCTTATCACATGCCTGACACAAACACACACACACACACACACACACACACACACACAGCTGCCAATCGGAAGGTTGGTGATTTGATCCCTGGCTCTGCAGGCCCACGTCAAAGTGTCCCTGGGCAAGACACTGAACCCCAAGTTGCCCCCGATACTGCCCCATCGGAGTTTAGATGTGTGTGAGTGTGTGTCTGATGAGCAGAAGGCACCTTGTACGGCAGCCTCGGCCACACTGTATGAATGTGTGTGAATGATAAAGGGTTCATGTACTATGTTACAGAGCTTTGAGTAGTTGTTAAGACTAGAAAAGCTCTAAGTAAATACAGTCCATTTATACCCATTCACACACACACACAATTAATTTCCCCTTCCTTCTCTTTCACAGTCATAACTTAAGTATATTCAGATAACAGTATTGAGTAAATACTGTTTTTCTTTTCTCAGCATTCCACAGATGTTCTACCTTAAATTGTGGATCAGATAGGCCTTTTAGGCACAGACACACACACACACACACACACACACATACACACACACACACACACACACACACACACGCGTCACACACAGTGTTGAGGGCGGATATGTTTGAAGTGCTGTGGGCCGGGGAGGGGATGTTTGGGGTTGACAGCGGACTGAAATGTGTGTGTGTGTTTGTAGGGGGGCAGGTACCAACCTGCCCTTCTCTTTGTCTCCTCCAACAATCTCCCTCTTTTGTTCCCCATGAACGTTCTGCTTATACTGCCCTAAAGAAAGGATCGAGATGGTATTGATGCCTGTGGGTCCATTGGTCCAACCGTCCATCTAACAATGAGACCAGTCAGAGTAAGGTGGTGACCCCCCATCTGGGCCAAATGTTGTACAAAATATTAGACACATTTATGCTCCTCGGAGCACCATAGGTTTTTCTTCAGTGCCACCCCCATCACACAATCTTGCCATTAAATTTACTGACCACGTTCATGCTCCTCATTCAGAGGATGAACCCATTTAACGTTTTCTTGAAAAAGAGCAATAAGTAATGCTATACATGATATTGTTTCTAGCAGTCACACAACATTACTTTACGGCAATGTTTTTAATTGTACAATGTTGAAGATAAAGTATTTGTGCAGTCACAATGGTAAATGAAGATTTGTTTGACTTTAAATCTTAATTTGAATTTAATTTGAATCTGTTTATTGATCCCCAATGGGGAAATTACAATCTTGTAATTTATATTAACTTATGTCTTATAACTTGATTTTACATTAAACGAGGTTTAAGAAATTAAACAGGAAATAAAAGGATTACAGGTGATCTTCAACAGGTGGGCCTCAGAGTCAATGCAGGGGAGCCTCCAAATTATTGTTAATTTTGTTTTACAAAAATAAAAAGAACATGAATCCAACATATCATCCGTAAATATACTGTAAATCCCCACTGATAATATGCTTATGGCCAGTAAGACATCCACAGATACAGTTCATTCTATACACTATGTCACATGTATGTTTATTGTTAAAACATGATTTATAAAATCCACAAAGATGTGTATGCAGGCTTTAGGCTGCCATACACGTTATTGTAGGCCCAGTTTAATATGCAACTTTATTTTACAATATATGTAGTGGGGGTCCCTGCTCCGTCTCTCTTTCAGTTAAAGGGTCCTTGGCTTTAACATGAAAGGCCTCTGTTCTATGGGAACCTTACAACACAGAAGTTAGCTGTCCACAACTGTAACAAAGGCTTGGCATACAACAGCTCTCTCTTACAAAGTCATTTAACAGTCTAGTCTATATCCACAATATTCCACTTCCGAGATTGCTCTGCAGATGAAAATTCTGCCGTATTCAATTCATTTCAGCTGGATGTGCGTCCCCGTCCTATTTCTCTGTGTTGGCGCTCTAACCTGCGGCTGATTTCTGAGGACTGTGGTTACCTGGTCCTCAGTTCTCTGCAGTATAGTCCAGACAGATAGCTAGACTATCTGTCCAATCTGAGGACAATGGTTACCTGTTCCTCAGATCTTTGCAGGGTAAAATTACTTCTGCACGTATACATGTTCCACCAAAACCAGTTCCTTCCTGAGACTATTTAGCAGAGGCTCCGTCCGGAGCTTAGCCCCGCCCAAGACGATTGTGATTAGTTTAAATAAATTACATTAAACCAGAGCACGTTTTTCTCCCTTCCCTGCTCTGTAGGCTAGCGGTCTGACTATACTTTGACTGATGACTGATTGATTACTTAAGCACTATGTTGAAAACAGGGACCGGTTAAAAACACTACACCCAATGATCAGAAGACCTCAGATGCAAATAAACATTCAGTTTATGCCTTGTCTAGTTTATACTAGACTTACCTGCTGCATTTTTGTAATGCTTAAACCTGATGGGGCTTCTACATTTAAGCAATCATGTGTTTACACACCTGATGCCTGTGTTTTACAGATAGGCTCATAGCAAGGAAGTGACATCATGATGTACTTCTGTGTCTTATGTTTACAAGTGGGTTTAAAGTATGAGGCTGACAATATGCTTATGGTGGTGCACATGTGGGCCAATGTTTTGCTCATTTAGTGTTAGCTTTTGATAATTCAATTCAATTCAATTTTATTTATAGTATCAATTCATAACAAGAGTTATCTCAAGACACTATACAGATAGACC
>NC_048413.1:4563169-4567131 GCF_013103735.1 Etheostoma cragini | reverse complement strand
GAGAAGAAGGATTTTAAATTGTATTCTAAATTTTACAGGAAGCCAATGCAGAGAAGCTAAAACAGGAGAAATGTGATCCCTTTTCCTAGTTCCTGTCAGAACACGTGCCGCAGCATTCTGGATCAGCTGAAGAGTCCTTATGGACTTTTCCGAGCAGCCTGATAACAAAGAATTGCAGTAATCCAGCCTAGAAGTAACAAATGCATGGACTAGTTTTTCTGCATCATATAATTGTATGATACTTTAGTTTTTAGTGTGTGAGCAATCGGCAAAAACTGTAACAGACAGGTTTTGCAGAAGGCATGGTCAGTCTTATCAAGCTTCATCCATGGGCAGCTGTGGCTCAGTGAAACTGCCCCATCGGAGAGTAAAATGCGTGTGAATTTCTATCTTATGAGCAGATGGAACCTTGTACGGCAGCCTCGGCGTACGAATGTGTTTGAATGGTTCCTGTTCTATGTTATAGAGCTTTGAACAGTCTTTGAGACTAGAAAAGCTCTAAATAACAACGGTCCATTTACATTTACATTTCATCCACTTTTTCATTCCTCTTCCCTCTGGGCAACAAAAACAAACACGTACACATTTTCTTTTGTCCTTTGTGCAATTAAAGCTGTAAATGTGTTAACTCCTGAACGCACAGTTTTGGTCAGTTTCACTTTGGGCCTTCTCAGGAACACTTTTACAAATCACTTCTCCAGACAATCTCAAGTGATTTCATCAGACTGTTTTCTTTTAAGTGATAGAACTGTTGATTTTGTTGATTGATTTGTTGTTGTCTTTTGTACCACCTACAGAAGATCCTATTACCTCTTGAGGGCCTGCAAAGAACTCTGAACTCCTCTTCCTCTCTCTCTATCCAGCATGCTTTCCTTCTGTCTTTCTCTTTCACCAGTGGCTCTTTCACCTCCTCTCCTGTCACGGATCTCGCCTACTTTGAAGTCTGCTAGCGTCTGAAAGAGGACAAAGAGACACAAAGAAACAAGCTGGGCGGCTTCTGAAGACGGACAAAAGGGCGAGCAAGAGATGGAAAGATAGAAAGAGGAAGAGAAAGAGACGGGTACGATAAGAGACAGAACTGTAGTGAGGAGTAGTTATGGCGTGGGGAGCCGGACAAACACAAAGCAGGACGGGAAGAGAAACTGTAAGATAATATATAGTTTCACATAGCCAGACCCTCCTCCACAGTGCTGCAAACAAGAGGGTCTAGTGAGTCCACACAGCATTCTGGGATGGGAGGAAATCGTCCTCTGGTTTATTGGCATTTCTTTAAACCAATCAAAATCATCTTGGGCGATGCACAGCGCCGGACGGAGCCACGGTGCCTCTTCTAAATAGCCTCAAGAAGGAGGTTGTTTTGGTGGAACATGTGTACGTTCAGAAGTAGTTTTATTCCTCAACAGAAACCTCAGATTGGACAGATAGCCTAGCTACCTGTCAGGATTTACCCTGCAGAAAAAGGTAGATCTTTTACAATACATGTTTATTAAAAAAATATAAACCTGTAAGTAGTTTTTCTCTCGCATGGGTTTGCCCTCTTGTGGACATAATGCACAAAATAAGATATCAAATATTAAACCAATGTGTTTTTTAGAAACATTATTCAAACAGAATTTTTGGCCAATTTTGACAGCCCTTTAAAGGAACTGCTGTTGTATTGATGGGGGCACATACATCCCGGTTTCAACATGCAGCCCTGGTTGCTGCCATGGGGTTGCTGCTTGTACTTCTTCCTCCTAAACTCACCTGGATCAGTGCTGTGATGCATTAATCAGGGACATGATCTTCTTTTGAAATGAGCTTCAGTCAGTAAATTAAGCTGCTTTACGGACTGACCAAGAAACCTTCTGATAGAAGTTACAACGCATGAAGTGTAACTATATATTAGCACAGTCAAAGTCTATTAAGGATAGACTTTGGCATGGTTCTGCTGTAGGACCCTATCAGCTTCTTGTGCCTCATTTCAAGGCTGAAACAGTGTTCTTTGTGTGTGTGTGTCCAAGGTATGTAAGGGGCCAGGTGAGGGGGTTTGGGGGGAGAATTAGGGGCTACAATCCCTTCATGTTGGATCATTGTTTGGCAAGCTGTGACTCGCCGGGCGCTCCCTACCACAGGCTGAGAAAAATGTCATGTTTTGCATTTAATTCAGATTAAGAGTTTCACTTCAAAAGAATGTACACTGTTTGTACTTACAGATGCTTAAATAATAATAATAATAATAATACATTTTATTTGTAAAGCACTTTACATTAAAACAAATCTCGAAGTGCTACAGGTAAGATCATAAAAGCAAGGTAAAAAACATCAGTGTAAAATAAATAGTGCGACGAAATTTTTGTGCAAGGTTAAAACTCGGCTAAAAATAAATGTTTTTAGTCCTTTTTTTAAAAGTCTCAATAATCTGTGGTGCCCTCAGATGGTCAGGGAGGGCATTCAACGTCCGAGAAGCGGCAGAGCAGAATGCAAGATCACCCATGGTGCTGAGCTTAGTTCTGGGGAGCAAATGTAAATGTGCTGTATTTATATAGCGCTCTTCTAGTCTTAAAGGGGTGATAGAATGCAAAACCGATTTTCCCTTCTCATATGTGAATAACGACGGTTCAGTGGGTAAATAGGACATACATAGAAGCTCCAAATCCCATTGACATGCCTTTCCTCTGAAAATCTCACATTATGAAACTGCCACTGAAAACGGGCGAATCCCAACAAAGCTAAAAGATGACGTCAGGATCTCAGAACCTGTAGCTTTGTCACGCCCATGCCTGTATTAGGAGAACGGTAACGCCCCAACATTAACATACAGGCCACTGACCTGAGACCAGTTCCTAATGGAGCTAGCGTTAGGTCAATTAGATGTCCGACTGAGAACGCTGCTTGTGTACTCTGACGGGATTTACTAAGAAGAAAGTTTGGAATATTTTCCAGGATATTGACAATGAACCAGGGTCGTCAATGCAGTGTTCCAGGCTGTACAGGGAATGGAGACACTTCTCATAGCCTTCCCAAGGAAGCAAACACTCGACGGGCATGGCTGATGTTTATAAGGAGATCCTTGTGAACTTTTCCCCCAAAGACAGTTTTCAAAACTTCGGACACTTTAAAGCAAGATTTGCTAAGCTGCTGCTGCTATACCGACTGTCTGGTCATCCCAACCACAAGCTGTAAGTATGATTTCGTCGCTAACAGTAACATAAGCAATGCTAACGTATCCTGTAGCTAGCATAGGCTGAATGTTTGTTGATCAACTGTAATGGCAAAGGGGCTAACGTTTCATTTTTCTAACTGTTCTATTCGAATAAATAGCCTGTGCTGTCATGTAGCTACATCTATAGTTCACGATGCATGTTTGTCCACTTTGTCAGGTTAATATTTATTGTATTTCAGTAAGAAAGCTAACTGCAGCTGAGTAGAATCCTGATAGTTTGCTTGCTAGCTAAGCTGTAACGTTACTCAGCTAGCTAGCTAGCTATATCATCCCGTTTGCTTCGACAACAGGGCTGCCAACTCTCACGCATTGGCCGTGAGACACACGCATTTGACAGGTTTCACACGCTTACACGCCCGATTTCTCACGCTGAAGTGTCAGCCCGGTCGGTCAAATTTTCTGAAAGAGGAGTTTATCTATAGATCTACCTTTTGAACCACTCGCGATCGACTAGTTGTGCTTACAGAGACGGTGAGGGAGTTAAAGAGCGCTCCCCGGCTTCAGGTATGAGCTGTGAGTGTTACAGACCCGTTCGTCGCTTCGTGTCCACCCTCTCTGTAAAGATAGAGGTGAGCAACGCGGCTGGTAGCGTAGCAACTTCAGTTCATTTTAGTGGACACGCTCTGCTGGGGCAGTGACGCGTTGCATCTGTGCGTAGACCTCTGATAATGAGCAGCGTTGTTATGGGACATGACAGGAGGAGGACCCAAAAGCAGAGGCAGGGCAGGCGGGTAGAACTCAAAAACGTGTTTATTAC
>NC_048413.1:4554009-4563069 GCF_013103735.1 Etheostoma cragini | reverse complement strand
GCCTTTCTCAATCATCATGCAGATAACGATTTAATCATTGGATAAGGACAGGCTTGAAACAGTGGTTCTCAAGCTTTTTGAGTTGCGACCCCCCCAATAAAATAAAGTTGGTTTTCACAACCCGACCACTCAGCAATGTACATTACCGCAACAGTAATGTAAAAATCACACCCCAGTCTAAAATACGTTGTTTCTTTTTTTTCTTCTCCCCATACATCTGACTATCCCCAGAATTCTTCTTGCAACCCCATTGGGGGTCCCATCCCACAGGTTGAGAAACACTGTACTATGTATGGAGCTCTCACCTTTCTTCCCTCTCTCTCTCTCTCTCTTTCAGGTGAAATGACAGACTCCATTGAGTGTGCTCTGCTGTTAAGCCTTTTCATTGCATTACTTCCTGTTAATTGTCAAATGGCACACCGTTGGCTGCCTCTAACGTTCTGGCATGAGAAAAACTCTTGACAAGATGCACTGGTGTGTGCGGAGACTCAGAGGAGGAACAATGTTTGTTTTAAAAACCAAGCTAAAAGGTCATAAGGTAGTTGAAGTATGAACAAGTCGGCCTGTGCTACTACTCTTTACAAAATTAAAGTAAAAAGCTGGATGAAGACAGCTATATACTGCATATTATATATGTATATTTATATGTACATATATATGTATACCTTTTTTACATTAAAAAATACTTTTTTATAAAGTAATCTTTAAAAATTCTTATAAATATATGTATATACATATATGAAAAATGTGTATATATATATATATATATATATATATATATATATATATATATATACATTTTTTTAAAGATTACTTTTCCCCTTTATTTCAAAGTGACAGTGGATAGACAGGAAAGGTGGGAGAGAGATGAGGGGTGACACGCAGCAAAGGGCAGCAGGTTGGACTCAAACCCGGGCCGCTGCAAGACTCAGCCTACACGTGGCGCACGCTCTGACTGGGGGGAGCTAAAGGCCGCCCTGGGGCAGAACTATTTTAAGGGCCCTTGCAATTACTTAGCATTTTTCATTTGGTTCAGTTTGTGTTTGCTTGTTTATAGGACAAAATTATGGAGCAACATCAAATTTATTACGTCTTTGGTTTTCTGGTTCTGCTTTAGTGTTTCTAATATTCTAGAAGATGGCGAACAATGATCAGCTGACAGACAGCAATCAAAGGAGAGAGAGAGATGATGATGATGTCACACAGACAACCATCCACAATCTCAGGCTGTTTAGTTGTTGAGTAAATGGCCAACTTGGCTATATCTCTAAAAAGGATCCTGTTTTTTTATTCTTCATTTTTCTACTATGGCTAAATTTGGATACTGGACTCACTGACACTGCTCTGAACTGGTTTAAATCATACCTCACTGACAGAACAGAGTACATTTCACTTGGAAACACAAGGTCGTGGCAACACACAGTCACCTGCGGAGTCCCCCAGGGTTCAGTCCTTGGCCCCATCCTCTTCATCATTTACATCCTCCCGCTCGGCCACGTCATCAGCCGCCATGGAGTCTCATTTACTGTTATGCTGATGACACTCAACTGTTCATGAAATATGACTCACAACCCACTGCAGCAACAGCATCATTGTCTTATACACTCACCACCTGTCTGGAGGAGATAAAGCTGTGGATGAAACCCAATTTTCTCCAGTTAAACCGCTCCAAAACCATGGCAATCCTTGTTGGCACCTCACATCAAGTCCAGTCATCCTCCATACCCGGTATAACTATCTGGTCAAGACATTTCCCTCCCCACAACAGTCACCAATCTTGGTTTAAGATTTGATCCACAACTCACCTTTGAATCCCATATCAAAAACCTATGCAAAATCTCCTTCTGTCATCTCAGAAATATTGCAAAACTCGTTCTACACTCACCTTAGCTGATGCTGAAAATCTGGTCCACGCCTTTGTCTCCTCCAGATTGGATTACTGTAACGCACTTCTCATTGGGATCCCTAACAAGAGTCTGCAGAAACTGCAATATGTTAAGAACAGTGCTGCAAGGATCCTGATGAGAGTGTGAAAGAACGACCACATCACACCCGTTCTCCACTCACTTCACTGGCTTCCCGTTTCTTCTAGGATTGAATATAAGGTCTCAATTCTCACCCACCAGTGCATCTATGGAAATGCCCCCCCCCCCCCCCCCCCCCCCCCCCCCCCCTACCTGAAAGAACTACTCATCCCTCTCACTACAACACGATCCCTCCGCTCAAAAAACTCTGTCTGCCTTCTACTCGGCTGTGGCTCAGTGGTAGAGCGGTTTTCTGCCAATCGGAACGTTAGCGGTTCAATCCCTGGCCCTGCAGTCCCATGTCGAAGTGTCCTTGGGCAAGACACTGAACCCCAAGTTGCCCCCGATGCTGCGCATCTGAGTGTGAATGTGTGTGAGTGTATATCTGATGAGCAGGTGGCCCCTTGTACGGCAGCCTCCGCCACGGTGTATGAATGTGTGTGAATGGTGAATGTATCCTGTATGATGTAAAAGGGCTTTGAGTAGTCGTTAAAGGGGTGATAGAATGGTTGTAGGGACTATATCACGCTGTTCCTTGATGTCTCCTGATAGGGTTTGTAACATTTGTTGGGCTGAAAATGTTGCTTTTGCTGTTCTTTTGGCCCTCATACCACCCTGCTAAATTGACCTGGCTTGAAACGAGAGATGTTCTGCCTTATATGGTCTGCTCATGAATATTTAAATAAGCTGCGCGCTGATTGGTTGGTGTGCAACGAGCTTTGCTGCGGCTGACAGAGCAACAGAAGAAGAAGATGGAGACGTTAGCTGTTGAACGGTATTTGTTTGAGCCTGAATCAAAGGAAGGATCTGATGTAGAGGAGCAACCTGCCAGTAGATTGGAAATAACTCCTTCACACTGGTAAGTTTGGTCATTTAGCATTTACTTGCATTCTCAACACATAGCCCAACATTAGCCGTCCTTTGTTACACTTGTGTAATACTCACACGTCAGTGTTGTAGCCTAAGAATAACTTTGTATTAGCCTTGTTTTTAGTATTGTAAGCAACATAAGTTAATGTGCACACGGACAAATATTTTACAACTTGTACCCTCGCAGTTTCAGTCAAGATGGCTGAAAAGTTAGTGGCCAGTTCATAGAGCTGCTCACAGCGAAAGTCTCTTTGATTGTGATTATGAGTTACGTACATTATTTAACACGTAGGCCTAGTAGTAATATGTTATCTTACAACAGGACGTCCATTTAGACTACTATTTTGTTCAGTTTGTATGCTACGTCTAAAGTATTAGTACTACTCTCGCCTGTGTCAGTAGGTCAACTGTTATCTTGGAAGTATTATCCTGCTGATTAGATCTGACTTTGAGATGATTACCTTCTTAACATGTAGTAATACTTAAAATTACAACTACGGTGCATCCATCTTACCTTGGCAGGTGTACTTGTGGAAACTGTGCACAAATGCCCCAGGAGAGAGAAACTATATGTTGCCAATAAATACCCCAGGTAACTAAAACTAAATACATTAACTCAAGCTACTTTATGCTTTCTGCTCATTCACCATTATGAAATAACATCAAGCTCATTGTTTGTTTTACAGGTCATGAAAAGAATGACACAGGTTCCTGAGGAGAAAACCTCAATGACTCACCATCCCGGCCTTCATCTGGTGTGCCTCAATATACATTCTTTGCTAAATGCAATGAATATTTACAGAGTTGACCATGGCCAGTTGAGAATCCGAGGGATGGAAAGGTGAGGCCAATTTGATAACACTTTTAGCAGTTCTATAACAATACCCATTGGTTATTGCTTCATCATTATTACAAAAACACAGTATTATCAAGACAACAAAAATAAAAACTTTATTTAGTTTCAAAACAATCATAATTACTCTGAAATCTAAAAGATAAAAAATGTGATTGTCCACTACACCCTGTTCTCTTTGCAGGCCATCCAGACACATGGCTTATAGGACTTTTGTGAGCTGGTGCCAGGGTTTTCTTGGTAGAAGTGTCCATGTCGTGATCCCCTCTTGTGTCGTGCTGCGTATACGAAGGGAGTTTCTGGATGCTTCAGGGCAGTATGTCGGGTTGGGTGCCTGTCGAGCTGAGCAAACAGTTCCTGGGGCACAGGAATCTGCCGGACTGCTTCCAGATAAGGAAGGGGGTCATGGATGATCTCCTCGAACACCAGTCGCATCAGGTCTAAGACATAGAAAAGTTATTTTTAGTGCCTATACAATGCACATTTTAATTTTTGTTTGTAATAAAAAAAAGATCTAAACTTACAAATTGTTGGCTCTGTCTTCACTTCTTTGACGGTGTAAACCCCCCCCTTTGGCCTTTGGGAACAGACGTCTGTACATTAGTTTCCCCTTGGCTGTCTTCTGTTGTGGCTGCAACAAAAAACATAAATTTTGTAACATGTATTACCTTTTACACACACCAAGCAAAATACTCCAGTTAACTCACAACAAAAGCGGTACTCTAACCAGTGTTGTTACAAGTGTCTTACAGTTGGAGCAGCTTGAAACTGAAATGATTTGCATTTATATGGCCGGGCATTAGGCTTGATGTCTCTAGACCTTTGCATGTGCAAAGAAATAAAGACTTGTTTTGTTGAATGACAAAGTTCATAGGGCGTGTACATCCCTGCAAAAGGCATCTTCAACACACAATCTAGCATCCAGTCATACCTTTTGTATACAAACACATTCCTACCTGTTGTCCAAATTATTTTCACCAGCCTCCCCCACAAAAGGAAATGCAATTGATTGAGATCAGACCAATCAGTGATAATACAGATGAATAGTTCTATTCCTACTATAAACAGTTCACTAATGTGTTGGGAATGGCTCACATATTTGATAAAAGTCACTCACTCATCATGGTATCATTGTTAGACAACATTGCTCTGCTAAATGCTACCCTGTCACAATGCTACACAAACACTATAAGACGTCTGGTTTGTAGGAATAATTTGAAAGGTTACCTTTGCTTCGTATGTGAGCTCTTTATATATATATATGCATTATATAGCTGTCTTCATCCAGCTTTTTACTTTAATTTTGTAAAGAGTAGTAGCACAGGCCGACTTGTTCATACTTCAACTACCTTATGACCTTTTAGTTTGGTTTTTAAAACAAACATTGTTCCTCCTCTGAGTCTCCGCACACACCAGTGCATCTTGTCAAGAGTTTTTCTCATGTCAGACCGTTAGAGGCAGCCAACGGTGTGCCATTTGACCATTAACAGGGAGTAATGCAATGAAAAGGCTTAAAAGCAGAGCACACTCAATGGAGTCTGTCATTTCACCTGAAAGAGAGAGAGAAAGGGAAGAAAGGTGAGAGCTCCATACATAGTACAGTGTTTCTCAACCTGTGGGATGGGACCCCCAATGGGGTTGCAAGAAAAATTCTGGGGATAGTCAGATGTATGGGGAGAAGAAAAAAAAGAAACAACGTATTTTAGACTGGGGTGTGGTTTTTACATTACTGTTGCGGTAATGTACATTGCGGAGTGGTCGGGTTGTGAAAACCAACTTTATTTTATTGGGGGGGTCGCAACTCGAAAAGCTTGAGAACCACTGTTTCAAGCCTGTCCTTATCCAATGATTAAATCGTTATCTGCATGATGATTGAGAAAGGCAACAAGCTTTGCAGCATTTTTTCTTCTGTTTTTTCTTCTTTTGAGCATTTTTGGGCAAAACAGTATGATTACACCAGAGTCACATCCAATGTAGATTCTTGCACACTGAGCAACTGTTTCTATTGGCTGGATGTGCAGATTTACAGGTCTTTGTATGTGAAGTGGATTTTGTGCTTCGCAACACTTGCCATTTGAGTGAGTTTTAGTTGAGGTAAATGGGAGGTAAAGCAAATATTCACTAATCTTGGTCCCCATCCAACCAGGCCTTCTGGGAAAAAGCCAGGAAAAGAGAGAGGAGGGGTAGGGGGAGGGGGAGGGAATGAAAGCATTATGACATACATCTGATCTGCGCAGTCACTCACCTGAAGGGGAAAAGAGAGAGATAGACTGTGTGGGAACAAAGCAGTAAAGCAGCAGTTAATGACAGCTATCATTGGAGGCTGTGTGGTATTAAAGATGCCCTAAAACGGCTCTCACACACCACTGAGGACCACTGGAACCTCCCTGCCGTCACTTTGCCCTGTTATTCCCACGTTGACAATGCTGGTTACTAACTTAGTTCTGGGAAGCTTATTACACGGAGTCCCTAAATCATCGTTGCAGTTGTTCCCGTGGTCCTGCTGCGCCCCGCTACACCCTATACCACCTTCAGTGCCCTGCTCTGCCACAAACTACTACAACTACTATCTCTAGTCACTGTTCCATTATCTTTTATGGTGAGTGTTATTGCCACTGTTCATCATCTCCCCCCCCAACCGGCCCGTCAGACTACCAAGAGCCAGTGTCTGTCTGAGTTTTTTATCGCCACTGTCACATCATGCTTGCTGTTAGGGGAATTACTAGAATTGTTGGGACTTTATATATTATAGAGTGTGGTCTAGATCTTCTTTATCTGTAAAGTGTCTGGGGGTAACTCTAGTTATGATTTGATAATTTAAATCAAGCCATAATTAGGCAAGTGTGCACGTTACTCAGGTTGATTGAAAGACAAGAATAAAATAATATTTAATAAAAATATAGACAAAAGAATGTATGGAGAAAAATCATTAAACACATTAGAATGTGCCAGAGGCCACCAAATTTGGGCTTTAATGGACAAAAATGTCTCCGGGGGGGCGGCATGACTCTAGACTAGGGTGAACATAGTTTGATTTCCAAAGAAGAGGACACTCTCACTCAAGACACAAATTCAGACTGGCTTCTCAGAGGTTAATAAACATTATGCCTCAATGGTACAAAAATAACTTGTCTGTAACAATCTGTAACAACCTGACAAAGTAATAGCTCCCTTTTCAAATAAATAAATAGATTTAAATAATGCTCTAAATATGACCTCCATGTCTGATCTGCTCCCTGTGTGTGCTCCCTGTCTGATCTGCTCCCTGTGTCAGACCCGGCTGGCAGAAACAACCCAAACGCAGACAAGGAGTGAAAACCAACGAGAGTTTATTGATGACAGTCCGTGAACCAGATGACCAAACAAGGTGTAGCGGGGGAAATGCGGTGGCGGCAGGGGAGTGAAGATGAATCCGGAGGTTTAGAGTGATGATGGTCGGTAGGCAAATTTCTATGATGCATAGACAGAGAGAGAGACGTTACCGAACACGAATACAGACACGAAGCAAAAGACGAACTAGCAAAAGTCAGATGAAGCGTCAAACACATACGATGAACACTAACGATCCGACAGGGACTGGATGTCAGGTCACGGTATAAGAGCTGGTGGTGGAGATGATGAGACACAGGTGGGTGCTGGTTATTAGGCTGAGCCGGAACAGGTGATAGTGTGGGTGAATGAAGGAAACCACGCCTCCCCAGGTTGCTTGGCAACAGGAACCGTGACATAACAGACAGAATACAGACTTACAGACAGCAAACAGAATCAGAGCGGCGGGTGCCTGACACCCTGTATGCGCTCCCTGTCTGATCTGCTCCCTGTATGCACTCTCTTTTTGATCTGTTCCCTGTTTGCACTCCCTGTCTGATCTGCTCTCTGTATGCGCTCCCTGTATGATCTTCTCCCTGTATGTGCTCCCTGTCTGATCTGCTCCCTGTATGTGTGCCTCGCAAAGCTGCCTGCAAAGCAGCAAATATACAGTTTGACATCACTGACAAGGTCCACAATCAACACTTGCCAATCGCCAAATGCGGGTATATTTTCTGTTTGATGAGTAAATCTCAGAGCGGCCACATGGCGGGCATATGTTTCTACCAGTGATTCACTGTATTGTTTTAATAAAGTTTCCAACCCAGTCGTGAGAAGCAAAGAGAAAGAAATGATGCAGCAGAATCGATTTTGTAATGGTTGCTTTCACTTTTTAATGGAAATCACCAGTGTACGGTCAGAATAAATCAGATTTTTGTAACTGTTCACCTGCCTGAAACCAGGTTTTTCTCTACTGATAGACAACTAAGTATACCTTCAACATTTTTATGTTAATATAAGAAGTGGTGAAAAGTAGCTGAAATTGTTTGCTAAAAGTAGTGACAGTAAAAATGCTGACTATGTTGTTCAAATAGTTAGCTAAAAGTACTGCAAAAACGTATGACATGTTGTTTGCATGAATGTGTTTGCAATACATGTGTGTTGTGTGACGCAGCAGTTTGGAGCCCAAGAAGTTCCCGGGAGGGACAACAAAGTCTATCTTATCTAAAAGAGGCATGAAACAGCTTTTTCTGCTTTTACAGGAACCTACCTTTTCTTGTCACAAGCTGCCCTCTGCTGGAGTCAGCCAGTGAAGCTGGAATCCTGATTCAGGTGATAACTGTTCATCCATCAGTAACCGTTATATCAATCTGATTGCTAACAAATAAACAGACACATTACAGTTTTTTTCAATTGCTAACAAGCGCTTACACATACTTCAGATACTTTTTCTAAACTCTTAACACAGACTCACACCTACAAAACACAATTGGCCAAACGGATAATTTTCTTCTCAAAAACACATTTTGTTAACTAACTCTTCATTTCAAAATAGAACACATCAGTCTCTGCACACACTAACTTTACCAAAACCCTGGAAACCTGGCTCAAAATGATATTATTCTGTCAAAGAACACATGTTTTCACTTCACAAAGTACATGCAGTCAATCAAAGTACACCAGGTTTCAGAATACTGGCTATTGTTGACATTACAAAAACTGCATAGACTTTTATGTTTCAGTTTTACAGGTATTTGCATGCAAAACATGCAATCCACCATTTTTACACTACATTTCTTGGTTGGGAATTGTATGTCCACATGTACTGTAATGTTCACATTCAAAATCATTCCAGTAAAAAGCAAATAAGTTTGTTCTCATTTACTGTTTTCTACAGGAGGTACAGTAGAAACACGGTATGATAGCACAGCATTGCTTACAGTGAACAAAATATCCATGAAACGCATAAGAAAAACAAAACTGTAAAAAGCCCAGATAGAAAGG
>NC_048413.1:4534417-4553909 GCF_013103735.1 Etheostoma cragini | reverse complement strand
CCCCGGAGTCCTTATGTTCTTTTTTCCCCAGAATGTTCCCTTGGATCAGAGAGGCTCCAAAATCAGGGTAGCAGCTGTTGCCTTGGACCCGCTCCATGTTCTGTTATGCCATGTTCAAACTGCTACACTGCAGTGCCCTGCTACGTCCTGCTGTGCCTTGTAATACCGCACAGCGTCCTGCTATGCCATGAACTACTACAAAGAACTGCTATAGACTACTAATTTTTTTTATTTTTGTTATTGCCACTCTTCATTCTAACCCCAACCGGCCCGTCAGACACCGCCTACCAAGAGCCTGGGTCTGACCGAGGTTTCTGCCTAAAAGGAAGTTTTTCCTCGCCACTGTCGCACTGTTGCTTGCTCTGGAGGAGACTACTAGAACTGTTGGGTCCTTGTAAATTCTGGAGTGTGGTCTATCTGTATAGGGTCTTGAGATAACTCTTGTTATGAATTGATACTATAAATAAAATTGAATTGAATTGAACCTATAGGATTATAAGGAACCCCATACTAATACTGTGTTTGACCCCTTTTTGCCTTCTGAACTGCCTTAATTCTACGTGGCATTGATTCAACAAGGTGCTGAAAGCATTCTTTAAAAATGTTGGCCCATATTGATAGGATAGCATCTTGCAGTTGATGGAGATTTGTCGGCTGCACATCCAGGGCACGAAGCTCCTGTTCCACCACATCCAAAAAGATGCTCTATTGGGTTTAGATCCGACTGTGGGTGCCATTTTAGTGCAGTGAACTCATTGTCATGTTCAAGAAACCAATTTGAAATGATTTGAGCTTTGTGACATGTTGCATTATCCTGCTGGAAGTAGCCATCAGAGGATCGGTACATGGTGGCCATAAAGGGATGGACATGGTCAGAAACAAAGCTCAGGTAGGCTGTGGCATTTAAACGATGCCCAATTGGCACTTAGGGGCCTAAAGTTTGCCAAGAAAACATCCCCCACACCATTACACCAGCACAACCAGCCTGCACAGTGGTAACAAGGCCTGATGGATCCATGTTCTCATTCTGTTTACACCAAGTTCTGACTCCACCATCTGAATAGTCCATTTCAACAGAAATTGAGACTCATCAGACCAGGCAATATTTTTTCCAGTCTTAAACTGTCTTCAATTTTTTTAGCGCTTGCAAATTGTAGCCTCTTTTTCCTATTTGTAGTGGCGATGAGTGGTACCCGGTGGGGTCTTCTGCTGTTGTAGCCCATCGCCTCAAGGTTGTGCGTGTTGTGGCTTCCACACACGTTACAAGCGAGGTATGCAGCAAAACAACACGCACACGTTACCAGCGAGGTATGCAGCAAAACATTTGTGAAGCACAAATGCTTTGCTGCATACCTCGGTTGTAACGAGTGGTTATTTCAGTCAAAGTTGCTCTTCTATCAGCTTGAATCAGTCGGCCCATTCCCCTCTGACCTCTGGCATCAACAAGGAATTTTTGCCCCCAGGACTACCGCATACTGGATGTTTTTCCCTTTCACACCATTCTTTGTAAACCTTAGAAATGGTTGTGCGTGAAAATCCTAGTAACTGAGCAGATTGTGAATTACTCAGACCGGCCCGTCTGGCACCAACGACCATACCATGCTCAAAATTAATTAAATCTCCTTTCTTTCCCATTCTGACATTCAGTTTGGAGTTCAGAAGATTGTCTTGACCAGGACCACCCTCCTGAATACATTGAAGCAACTGCCATGTGATTGGTTGACTACATAAATGCATTAATGAGAAATTGAACAGGCGTTCCTAATAATCCTTTAGGTGACTGCAGTATTGAAATGGAAATAAAATTGAAAATGCAAATTACCCAGAATACTATTTTGAAAATGGCTAAAAAATAAATACTATGGAAGATGTGGTTAATAGTTTGAAACAAATTCTTTGTAAATGTGGGACCAGATCTGGCAGATATGACAGACAACCCACAAACAAAAGGGGTAATATGCTGATCTGTGGAATATTAATAATAGCTCAATTTTCCTTAGAGCAGTGGCAAAGTTATGAAATAATAAACACCTTATGAAAGCGTGACAGCAAATCCTCTACGGATTGGAATAACATTAATATGATTGTAATAAAAAAGGTAAGTGAAAAAATTGCCGAACCATTTACTCATATCTGTAACCCCTATTTTCAATTTGGTAAATTTAAAAACAAAAACAGCAAAAGTAATACCATTATTTGAACCTGGGGATAGACACCATTTCACAAATTACAGTTCTGTTTATATACTCCCCCAGTACTTAAAAATCCTTAAAAAGCCTTTTACAGAATGTCTTCACAATTTCATTGACACAGCTTCTAGTTGACAAATCAACATCTTTGGCACTACTGGAAATAATTGAGGAATAACAAGAAGCATAGACTTTTGTAATAGAAAAGTACATTACATGTAGTATTTACATTACATGATTAATTTTCATAGATTTAAAAAAAGCATAAACCCTATCTTATTACATAAACTGAGCAATAACGTATGGATTGGTTGAGGATATCCACTATCGGGACTGTTCTCGTTCTGCTGGAACTTCCACTGGATGTCCCTCTTTCCGGCAAGATGTCCGTCCATTGCCGGCGCTCTAACCTGCAGCTGATTTCTGACAACTATGGTTACCTGGTCCACAGGGTAAATCCAGACTATCTGTCCAATCCAAAACAACTTCCTTCCCGAGACTTAGCGTCGCCCAGTTCTCTTTAATATAAATCTAACATAAATTTATTGTCTACCCTGTAGGTTCCATTCAAATTGAACAACAGGGGTCACTATAAATGCACAATAACCGGACGTGCAGGGCCCTTTAAATGCACAATAACTGGAATGACACACATCAGGGTAGTAACTTGGAGTCGCAGCTTTACTACCAGTTGTTTGTGTTGGTCATCTTTCTCAAATCACCGTGACCTAGACTGAGCTACATATCACACTAAATAGACAAAATGGTATTGACCAACCAGCTGTCAGCATTTTAAACAAAGTGTACTGTTTGTCTAGTCAGCTAGCAGAATAGGATTTATAATGACATTGGACCACATGTGTGAAATTACTTTGAAGTTACTATTGACAAAAAGTTTGAACACGCAAAATGCTGTATTTATATTTATTTTACTTTCTCTTATCCCCTGATGCTGCAACAGTGATTTCCCCAAATGTGGGATGAAAAAAAAGCTTTCGAATCTCTAATCTTATGAATTTGTCAACTAACCAATTAGTTGATTTAAACAGATTTGGAAAACTGAGTTTCCATCTCAAAGCATCCCTTTAAATCTTGTGATGTGTTTATACAATTTTTGGAAAGGCGTAAATTACCATTAAAAAAAAAATGACTCGTTGACTAAAGAACTGTTAGACTAGGACCAAAACAACCAATTAGTCCACTAATAGGGGAAAGCCCTAAAAAAGTAGTCTCAAGGCTTGATACTAAAATGTAGACAACATATCTTTCATCCGTTTTTAGGAAATTACAACAATGGCAAAGAAAGTTTTTGGTTTTTCATTTTATTCTCACAGTGTCCACTGCTCCAGCATCACTCTTAGAAGTTCCTGTGAGGCAAACCAGGGGAAGAGGAGACAAAAATGATTATACTGTCAAATCCACTTAATAAAATATCCTGTTTGAAATTGCAGAAGAACCAAAAGATACAATTTTACCAACAACAACCATCAAAATGTGAATTATAGTTTAAAAGTTTTAAATAAATGTAATTCTCAGTAGTATTTTCTCAAATCAACACACTCACAGGGGGCAGTAAGAATAGGCTGTTTCACTTACAACCTCAGGGCTTAAAGTGGAAGGGGGACACAGTGTAATGTACCAATATGCTCTCTTTAAGTTAATTTGACTGGCAAAACAGTTAAAGTCCTTCTTACATTACACAATAATAAAAAGTCATAATTTTTAAGAAGTAAAGTTTTGGATACATTTTCACTTTGTCTAACCATATATTAAATTAAGTAAATTGAGTCAATGTAGATTTCATATTGAAATAATATAATCCAACATTGAATCATTGTGTTACATTGGCAAGGTCATCATCAAAAAAGCAAATTAGTACATTCATGATCTCTCTCATATGATTGATAGGTGAATCAATGGACTTAAATATAAAACCGCATTCAAGTTTCAAATTGTTTTTATTTATTTTTCCTCACGGCCACACGCCGGAGATCCGCCACGGTGCCATGCAGCCTTGTGGTACAGTACATGGCTTAATGGGACAGTCTTATGAGTGACACTAGCTTTTCCTCACATGTCAAAATGTCTGCTGTGGAAAAGGCCGAAAGTGCCAAAGTTATAACACAGGGAACAGGTTCTTACTTGGCGACAATGCTATCCTCTCTTGCCAGCCGCAGGATGGAGTCGTCAGACTCGCCCTGTGTGTGTGGGGGGGGGGGGAGAACATAAGCTTTCAGCATGTAGAATAATAAATATTGGGATATGAAGATTTTTTCAAAGATGACATAACTTGCTGTGTTTTGAAATAATAAAATCATTCTCAACTACTGCTGTGATTTTCCAGGGAGTGCATCTACATAGAAGAAAATGAAAAAGGATCTTTTCTAATGTTAACCATTCTTTGTCTAACTTTAATACTTTACCAACACCAAAGCAATTAAGCGCTGTGACTAACGTTACTCTTCTGAAGTGGTTTTGGAGAGGGAAATTGGGTAGAAATACGCTGGTTGACTAGCGTCACTGTGTCCACATTCTGACACAATTCGCTGCTATTGGCTATATCCGGACACCTTCAGCCTGACAGGCTTTCTGGTCTTTTCGCAGTACTTTACATTTCCGATCATCACCAAAATGAGACCAGAATTTATGTATACCCATCTAAAAATCTACGTATGAAATGTCCTATATGTACATGGACATTTAGATGTCTCAGTAGTATATGAAAGAGGAAAAGATGTAAGAACGCTCAGGCGATGGATTTTCCTCCTCTAATTTTACTGAACTGGATATTAAGAAGCTCCTACTGCATAATTCAGAGTTGTTGAAGCATGGTATTTTATCGGAAAGGACAGAAGTAAGATCCGGTAGTTTTGACAGCATTGATGGGACTTTAACGGTCTATAGCGGTGTCCGGTTATGGTCAAGGGTAGCGCACGGCTGATTTACCGACGATAGCGTACTTTAGTTGGCTCTTGTAAAGTAAAAGCTAAAGTAACAAGTTAACACCATGTACCGTTAGAAAGGTAAGAAGTTACAAGATAGTTTTACACCATTAAATTAACATCAACAGATCATTTATATTTGTATTTTAACAGATATTTTGATCGAACATTAGCCAATACGTGCCCGAACGTGGACACAGTGACGCTAGCATGACTCCAATGTATTCATATAATACTATCAACGTTTGGCTACGTTTTCAGGTTTTCGGCTCCGAACCGTAACGTTAGTTGGGACAGATGGACGCCTTGTTTCTTTAGGCTAACTATATTAGCTTTAGCCTGGCTGGTAGCAGCTTTCTGCTTGTTTCTTAAGGCTAACCATATTAGCTTTAGCATGGCTAGTAGCAGCTTTCTGAGGGGGAAATGGCTGGGAAACGTAATTATGTTGCATTAATCAGGTGATTTAGTTTGTATTTGCAGCAAACATAAAACACTGACTGCTTTAGCGTCACTGACTACCCATCAAAACTATGCATATCACTGTGTCAGCGGCAGCTGCTGCCTACAGTACTTTTCTACACATTGAGAGCCTCACTTCCCATAACAAACCCCGTCGGACTAACGTCACATACATACGTTGCCCACATGACTGCCTGTCTTAAAGGGGAAAGGTCAGAATGTAATCATGTAAAAGGAGAACTGTGAAAGTTTACTTTTCTATCAAAGCAACAAAAAAGGAGCATTGACCTCGCAACGTCCTGCGATGTGAATATCGCGCATGCGCACATCGCAGGACGGTGCTAAAACACATTATCTAATTCCAAGTTTGTTTTTGCTTTCTAATTGTATTGTTAACACCTTCTTATTTGGTCCACTCAGGGTAGGATAGGGTGGGCAGGGATGGGGTGTTGTGTGTAAGAAAAACGTATACCTGTTCTGATCGATATATCTGTTTAAAGTCTGTTACTCAAGACAAATAAAAAATTGGCGAGGTCAATGCACCGCCCCCACTTTAGCTATCGTGGCTGCTAATAATTCACTCCTAAACCCTCTTCTTGAGGGCTGACAATGCTCTGGGTTTGCAAGACAGCAGAGAAAGTGCAATGCAACAGAGATTGAGCTGATATTTACCATTCTGCGTATGGCGCCGCAGATAGCGTAGGTCTTGAACTGACCATTGAAGCGACCGGTCACCTTGTCGACCTGCAGAGGACAGAGCACACCAGATGAGAACATCTAAAGTCCAAACAACTGTTGTTTATCGAAAACGGAAATTCAATCTTTTTCTCTCTCTCTTTTTTTTTACAAATAAAAAATATTTATAAATAAGTTTCACAACTAATTGGCATCTTGAAAAAGTACCATACTAGTGTATTAGCAGGTTGCAGTTTCTTAGCTACGTTAATGATATTTTTTACCACTTTTAAATACATGTTGTGCAATTTCAGTTTTGTAAGTTTGTCCTTCAGCCACTGTTTTCTAGTAACCCTTGAGCAATGTGAAAACCAAAAAGACTTTAGAATAGCTGTGCAACACTTTGACCATACATTCTCTGTCTAAGCTATATTACTGCTGCCTGGGATTTTGCATACTTTTCAAAACAATCTGTAGGTTCTGTTACCACAAAACAATTATTTACTTTTTAAACGATTAAATGTATGCAGGCTTTATCACGCCACGTAGACATTTCTAAAGGTTTATATCACATGAAGTGCATTGGAAAAGAAACCCTTTATTTACTGCCGGTAAATATAGGTTGCGTTTTCACGCACCAGCAGCCACACACGTGATTTGTAATAAATTGTCAACAAGCAACATAGAGGGGTATGGCCCTCAGACAACAAGTGCATTTAGACTCCCATAACTCACTGACAGCAAAAGTCTGTTATGGTCTATTAATTACTGACAGAACTATTCCAATCATATTCCAGTTCCCATGCTATGGAACCTGTTTGTGATGACTGATATAGTCCAGCTTCACATTATGTTACAGCATCAGTTTTCCCCCCCTCAACTATTCAACCTCTCTCTCCCATGATGCTGTTGTGGTTAACTCTTGTGACAAACTCCATGCAAATACTCAAACCAACACTGAGACTATTCTTTGAGTAAAAACTACACACAAAGTGAATTAGACAGTAGAGCATGTGTCGCTGAGCCAGTGGACAACCTCATTACAAGTTGCAGGTTGTCATATAAAAACGGATTCATAAATAAGCTGCAACATACCAACAGTAGTGGAGCTTTGACTAAAAAACTGAGTTTAAGATTAAGACATTCTTTATTGAAAAAATATACACACACGCCCAGGACCTGACCAAGCTGCTGGTGGTTTGGTGCCTTGTTCAAGGAGGTGAACTGGCACCTCTCCAGCCAATTTAAGTGTAATCTCTGAATAAAAAAATTTGGATTTAGGCCAATATGGTACATTAGTTAATCTATGAGTTTTATGAAACACAGATATTAATACAGGTATCGATGTTGTTTGAAACCAAGTCTTTCGTATCTATTTAGTTGATATAAAAATAACATTCAAAAGTTTTCCATGTTACCTCAGCAATGTTGAGCTGGACAGAGGCGTGGTCCTTGGCTCCGATGATTCTGTTGCTAGCAGAGCTGCAATACACACGTACAACATTTTAACTTATTGTCACCATCATTCACACTGATACTCTGCTTAACAAAGCTTTTGGCTGACTCTCAATGCAACAATTTTTGTTAACATTAAGGGACGGGGGAAAAAAACAGCATAGTATTGCAATATGATGAAATACTGCATTGATACAGATGCCACAAATCAGTCTTTTATAACAAATGTGATATTACAATTGAATTTTTGGTACTTGTACAATACAATCAGAAAATGTTCCTATTTAGCAACAGTTGAAAATAGGGGAAGGTTGCATACATAATGTATGATGGCCGTTTAAGAGCGGATGTGCCGCAGAATGTTTCTCGCCTCGCACTGCTGCGTCACACGGCGTAGGATTGTGTGAGTCGCAGGCGAGACGGAGAGCTTTTGCTTTGGGATTGTTTCTTACGCTGTTTTGGATGGAAAACAAGAAATAAAAACAGACTGCAAACATGCTCACAGTGATACTTTATGATCCATTTCTGCATATTATGGACCTTGTGTAAAAACCTACATAACCTTTTTACGCTTTTAGAGTAGATCTCGGCGGATGGTACAAACCACTACGCTGCTCTCTTTACCGATTAGTGTTGGAACATTTAACTTTTTAAGGTGAGAAACAAAATGTCTGTGTGAAAGCATTTTGACAATTTTGCTTCATTCAGTGGGGTAAGACACCCCCCACCCCACTCACACAGTGAGGTACCAACAATTTAGCATTTCCTCTATATAGCTCTACTCCACTTGATCTCAGTAGTAAATATTGGACAGCTGACACTTTAATTACTTTACTTTTTTTTAAATGTTTCTTTTTCGTTTAGACAACCGTTTTCCATCCCCTTCCTGCCCAGTGAAATGCATGTATCTCCAGATGTGCTGATGTTGAATGTTTGTGATAAACTAAAAAAGTCCATTAAAACAGCTGGGTATAAGCACAAAGCTTGAAAAAGGGCTGTTTATCTGACACCATAAACATTTGATAATCGTTTTAGCTCGACGTTAACGTCACTAACGTTATTACTTGTACTCACCATTTACGTGGAACGTAAAGGTCCACAAATTCACCAGCGTCGTTCTGCATGGTTACAGCTTGTACACGCGCTACAAATCTGAAAAAAAGACATTTACATTAGAACAGTTGTGTTTTCTTGATGTTTTAAGAGTTGCTTGTCCCAAATGCTTCGTAAAAGGGTCACCGTAAAACATAAGATCGGTTTCTTTTCAATATTAATAGTAACATCTAAAGTTACACAAAACCCAGTAATTGCAACCAGTTAGCCAGCTAGCTCATCAGTTAGCATACATCGCGGCCGCATGTGGCTGCTCACACACTCGACCTTTACGTCCGATATCTACACATCACTTTTGCCGTAAACACCAACCAAATGCCATCTACGACCACATAGTGACCTTAACTTTGATAAAGTTTAAGAAAATAGCGGGTACGTAGTTACAGAACGTGCATTTTAAGCGTTTCAAAGAAGAGAGCTCGATGGATACACACCGTATACGACAAATGGCCGACAGGAAAGAAAGAGTGGCCGACCCGGAAGAAGAAATATTTCTTTCTAGTATTTTTGTCACCACCATGACTTTTCGCCCCCTGTTGGATGTTGGTATCTTCAAATTCATCTATGGTTGGTATCCTACAATTCATAGATACAAAAATACCCATACATTTCTAAGACAACTTCAACAGGAATGAGAACGGCTTATAATATAGACTGTATGACGTTACATAATCAGTGAATCTCCACAAATCACGTCGCGTGTGGTTTGTCCAAGCGGTGTAGCCGTAGCTAGCTGTCAAAGATTCCGGCTGTTCTGCACATGCGCGACTCACAGCCCATGCGCGACTCACAGCCCATGCTCCAACCTCCATAGACAGTTAAAGAAATGGACCAGCTGTTAACAGTGGCTGAGCTAGGCTCACCTAGTCACATCATCATTTATACATTCAGGCACCAAGGACTTAAGGTCCCAGGAGGACTGACTGGCAGACTCTCTGAGGAGAGTCATTGAGCAAGCCTCCGCCAACTTCCCTACCAGTAAGATAGTTATATCTACGCTGCTGTACAGGAGAGGCTTCAACCCCCACACCATTCAGATGTCATCCAGTCCCTGAAAGGAAAAAAGGCTTGTGGTAATGATGGAATCTGGAAACAGGAACTTTTCCAGACATCTGGAACAAAGGTTTAATAACCCCAATTTATAAATATGACCCAAATAACTACAGAGGACTTAGTGTATCCAGTAACCTGGGGAAATATTCTGCAACATCATTAATAAACGACTTGTCAACTTTCTTGATGACCACAATGTTCTGCATAAATGCCAAATTGTTTTTTTGCCAAATTGCTGCACAACGGGCCATATATTTACCCTCCAGACTCTAACTGATCAAGAATTAAACATTAAGAAAAGACAGGTATTTGCCTGTTTTGTTGACTTCCAAAAAGCCTTTGATTCCATCTGGCACGAGGGCCTTTTCTTAAGGCTACTTGAAAGTGGCATTGGAGGAAAAACATGATTTGACTAAGAACATGTATACAAAAAGCGAATGTCCCATAAAGATTGGAAACAAACAAACAGCGTTCTTCTCCCGGGGCCAGGGAGTGAGAAATGGGATGCAATCTCAGTCCAATTCTCTTCAATCTATATATCAATGTATTAGCAAAGCAATTAGAGAGTTTACCCTGAATGCCAGACAGATGAGAGGTCTGCTGTATGTAGATGACATCTACTAGAAGGTCTGCACCAGAGATTCTGTCAGACCTGGGCCATGACTAAACACCGCAAAGACTAAGATAAATGATCTTTCAGAAAAAAGGTTAAACACAATTTCTATATAGACACCACTAAATTACAACACACAAAAAACTACACTTATCTTGGCCTCAACATTACATACACAGGGAACTTCAACATGGCTGTGAAAGATCTGAGGGACAAAGCAATTAGAGCTTTCTATGCAATAAAAATAAACATTAAAATCTTTATTCCAATTGAAATCTGGCTTAGAATTTTCAAATTTGTACTAGAACCAGTACTTCTCTATTGTAGCGAAATTTGAGGGCCAAAACTTAATAACTAATCCGACAAATATCATAAAATCTTTCCATACCAAGTTGCGTGAGATCATCATGCAGGTGCAGAGAAAAACAATAAATGACCTGTGCAGCGCAGAGCTCGGCCAATACCCCCTCTTACTAAAATTACAGAAAAGTTCAGTACAATTTTACAATAACTGAAAATCTGTTAACCCCCAAGCATATCATTACAAAGCCCTAACATACCAGGAGCTGGAACCAGAGAAGAGTCCCCTTAGCCAGCTGTTCCTGAGGCTTTCTGCAGTAACAAGTCCTCAACAGACCAAACCAAATTATCAACAAGCAGAAAGAAAAATGTATGGAATACTGGAAAGAAATTACCAAAACACAAAGTAATTTACCCTAAAAAGAGAATTTCCCACTGGGAAATTACAAATTACAATAAAATGTCCTAAACTAAGAAACATTTTGACAACAACCAGACTGAGTGAATACAGCCTTGGCCATAGAAAAGGGTCCCAGTGGGGCAGAGGAGAGGTAGAGACAGAGCTGGCTACTCCCAGTGGGACAGGGGACAGGTAGAGACAGAGTTGCATACACCAAATATAAAACACTTAGACAAAAACACTTTGCAAACACTTCCCAAACATACCCCAAATTCAAATTTATATCAGACACACAGAAACTCACCTATTTACTGGGAGAAATGCCTAAATGTGAAATTATTGCTATTGAAATTATTATTTTTTTATATTTTTTCAAACATACACACAAACAATTTAACTACATTACGCTTTGATTACTTGTGTAATGAAATGTATGGGGCTGATTGTACTTATGTAGTTTGTGTGGTTCTTTGGCAATATTGTTGTTACAGTCATGCAAATAAAGCAAATTTGAATTGAATTGAAATGGACCAGTGAAGTCTATTAGAAGCACTTTGCCAGTGATGGCTCAGCGTTACTGCGCAGCCTCCAACTAAGCTTGAAGACTTAGATGTGACGTGAGCAATCTGACTGAAAGTTGTAAGAACTCTGGTAGCTGTGCAAGAGAAATCTCAATCATTCCCAATCAGCAGAGATGGAGAGCGTTTCTCTTGTTAGGAGATAACATAGGCACAGGCTAATTACTGCTAACGAACATGCTAGTTAACATTAACATAGACACGGGCTAATTACTGCTAACTAACATGCTAGTTAACATTAACACAGGCACGGCTAATTACTGCTAACTAACATGCTAGTTAACATTAACATAGGCACGGGCTACTATTGCTAACTAACATGCTAGTTAACATTAACATAGGCACAGGCTACTTATTGCTAACTAACATGCTAGTTAACAGTAACATAGGCACGGGCTAATTACTGCTAACTAACATGCTAGTTACAATTAGTAATTAAACCTAAACAACTGATGGAAGTCCAAACTGTCTGTCAGTTTCTCCTGTGCTATATGGGGATTCCTCTACTGTGGGACAGTAAGGTGCGTGGTAGTGACACAATCATTAACCTATTTTATAAAAACATTATGCTATGAACCAATAGTCTTCAAAAGATTTAGATGATTCACTGTCAAAAGTGACGTCAAGTCACAGCTATGAAATGTACTTATGTCATTATTCTGTGGCTAACAGCAAAACAGATCTGCGTAAAATCTGGTCTAGCCTACCTGTGTAGGGCAGGTAAGGGGGGTTGTTTAGGTAGGAACCAGACTAGAAGGGGCTATAGGGACTTGGTAGGAGCTGATTTCCTGCAGTGCATGATTTACATGTCAGATTTTCAGAAGGAGACACGGGTGGAAGGCTTTTCATTTGCTCTCCATCACATATCAAAAGAAATAACACTAATTAGTTATGTGTTGCATTATTGCCTAGTACTGTGGGAGGCTTCTATACTACAGAATATTTTGATGCTTGAACCTTTAGTGTATTACTTCCATTTTCATAAGCCCAATTTCTGTAGTTGACTTCAAGCATGTAAAGAGCCTCCCTACTACAGGAAAAACAAGAAGTTGCAGCAGATTATAGAAGCTGATGAAACTCCACACATACTGTATTTAAATTTCATGGTAAATGGGCTTGAGCCCATTACAATTTACCAGATATAGTTTTTACAAAGCTGCCATAAAAAACTGTTAATTATGTGAAAGCATTGCGGAGTTATAGAGACATTTCCTTAAATTATAGTACTGCCCCTTCTCTCCCAGTGGTCAAACTTAACCAATTTAAGTAGGGAATGGGCCCCTGAGTCTATGCACCAAGTGTGGAACCACAATGAGTGCCTTCACAGTTTGGATGCTTGATCGCCGACCAATCAAGTGTGAGTTATGTTATGTTACATTTGCTGGTTAAAAACACACACTAACCTGTTTGGCAGTATTTATGCGTATGTGACTGCCTGCAAGTGCAGATCCCAATCATTGATTGATGATTAACGTAGCATCTCAGTGCACTCTTTACATTTTGAGTCCTACGTTCGTCCTGTATAACATTTGGACATACACATGCACTATGCAATGTCTACTGAAGTAATATCAATAAAATGTAGCCATTTGATTGGGGATGGTAGGTGCTTGTCAAAGCATGCAGAATGTTCGAAAGGGAGAATAATTCCTTGCTGACCTGAGTAAATAAATAAAAAAAGCTTGCAATCACACTGTTTTGGGTGCAGACGCTGGTGTGCCTTTTTAATGAGGGATAAGGTGTGCAGGTCCCAGGACAGGTTGTCAGCCATGTGAACCCCCATTCCATTATGTTTTCATATTTTGAATTGTTCCCCATGTTTCCCTTCACATAAAGATATGTCCAGCATAAATTGATTCAGAAAAAGGTGGAAGTGCATTTAAAATCACCAGAATGCAAGAAATGAAGTGTTTAGTTATGATTAGGCCAAATGTTGGTGCCATCTAACTAACATCTACAAACTAAACTGGGCTGCTAAAACAAACATACACTGGTTATTAACAAGCTGGGCAAGCCAATTGCTCTTTTACATTACATTCAGTTTATGCAATGCAACCTCCTGCAAACCTAAAGTCCTTGAAACGCCACTGATTTTTGGTTTGTTTATTTTATTAGATGCTGAAAAAGTAAGAAACGGAAACTTGATATTTTATATCTTTTTTATGTGAAATAAGTAAATACAACTAATTATGAACTGAAATATTAATTGTATGTATAGTCTGTATATGTTATAATTTATTAACAAGACTGTAAAAGAGAGACGGTTATCTCTCTGTACTGTCAGACGCTGCTCTCCTTCACCTCTGCCTGCTCTGTGGCCAGTGCGAGCTTGGATGTATAATTCTATTCTGAATATCAGAGTATTCGGCCTTATTTTAACCATCTGAGCGCAAGGCCTTGGTTTAAAGAAATGCCAACAAACCAGAGTACGTTTTTCTCCCATCCCAGAATGCTGTGTGGACAATCCAGACCCTCCTCTGCTCCGCATTAAACAATAATTAATACAAACTAAAAAGGGACAATGAAGCATGTATAAAAAGTAAGACAAGTCTGAATATGTTCATGGCTATGTGGTGCCGTGGTGCCGTTTGTAAAGCGGCTCACGCTGAAAATAACAGCAACATTTTGTCACATTTAGCTTTAAATAATGTTTAAAAAACTGGTATTAAATTTTGAGGGTCACTTTCTTGCACATTTACAACAATATTTGTCAACTTGGAAACATTTAAAATAGTTAAATCCAAATATTAAATGTTACACCTAAATGTAATGTTATTGGAATGCTAATGTTAAATCTAAATGCTAAATCTAAATGTTAAATCTAAATCTAAATGTTAAATCTAAATCTAAATCCAAATGTTAAATCTAAATATTAAATCTAAATGTTGAATCTAAATCTAAATCTAAATGTTAAATCATATATTAAATCTAAATCTAAATGTTAAAACTAAATATTAAACCTAAATCTAAATGTTAAATCTAAATCTAAATCTAAAAGTTAAATCTATATGTTAAATCTAAATCTAAATCTAAATGTTAAATCTAAATCTAAATGTTAAAACTAAATATTAAATCTAAATCTAAATGTTAAATCTAAATCTAAATCTAAAAGTTAAATCTAAATGTTAAATCTCAATCTAAATATAAATGTTAAATCTAAATCTAAAAGTTAAATCTAAATGTTAAATCTAAATCTAAATCTAAATGTTAAATCTAAATCTAAATCTAAATGTTAAATATAAATGTTTCGGGTGAAACTAAATATTTAGCTATTATGCAAATTAAATGCTGGTAACCGGAAGTAACAAAATAAAAGCTCAAGGAGGCCAGTGTGTGTTTATAGTGTCAAATAACAAATAATCTCATTCGGGGATATGCACTCTTGAACTTGGATAAACGTGATAATAACTACCTAAAAGAATAAACACAGTTGGGGAAACTGAATGGCGCCGAACCTATAGCCACTATAGCCAACCACGAGGGGGGGGGGGGGGCCCACTTTGACTGGTCTGTCACGTTCGCTTGCATTAAGGTCAGCAAGAGCCTATCCCCGCCCGCCCCCGACACGTAGCTAGCATTGTATTGTTGTCAAGGCTAAGTTAACTAAACTAGCTAACGGTAGCTAGCCAGTAGAGATTTGCTACTACCTTGACAACAATACAATGCTAGCTCCGTGATTTGGAAAACCTACTTACCGAGGTGGCCTGCAGTGGCCCTGAGGTTGTTGCTGTCGCTTTGGAATAAGTTTGTACAGCCACCGGGACAGCTCTGCTGATGTTCTCGGCTGACGCTGATTCGTTGGACATTTTGCAGAGTGACCATGGCGACAGTAGCTTACTGTACCTTGTCGGGGGCGGGCGGGGATAGGCTCTAGCTGACCTTAATGCAAGCGAACGTGACAGACCAGTCAAAGTGAGCCCCCCCCCCCCCCCCCCCCCCCCCCCCCCCCCCCCCCCCCCCCGGTGACTGGCTATAGTGGCTACAGGTCATAATTCCCACACCATTCATAAAAGTGACACTAAAAACTCAAAGTACTATTCAAATACAGTTTTTATGTAATTTTTATTTAACGTTTAGATTTCGATGTCGATTTGACATTTAGATTTAGATTTAATATTTAGTTTTAACATTTAGATTTAGATTTTGATTTAACATTTAGATTTAGATTTAGTATTTAGATTTAATATTTAACATTTAGGTGTATTATTTAATATTTGGATTTAACAATTTTAAATATTTCCAAGTTGACAAATGTTGTTGTAAATGTGCAAGAAAGTGACCCTCTGTGACAAAATGTTGCTGTTATTTTCAGCATGAGCCGTTTTACAAACAGCGCCCCATACATGGCTACATGCATCTACATACATACATTCACACACATATATTCACTGCAAAAATATGATTGTTTAAAACAGATACATAAAACAAAAATAACATGGTCTTCATTGTTTCTTATTTAACAGGGGTGATTACATTAGTACCTCAGTTCAGTCAAGAGTAAGTCATAGGTGCAAAAAAAAAGAAAGACAGTGGAGTTAGCCTATGGTGCAAAGTTCAATGTTAAAAAGTTGGAACAAGGGCAGTCAGCTTCACTGAGGTACACTGTGGAACTATAATGTTTGTATTTGTAATAAAAGGCTGCCAGATCTTAAAGAATTTAGCTGAGGATCCATGTAGTGTGTACTAAAATGGAGAGCATCTCTGATCCAGGACGCAAATGAGGGGGAGATGGAGAATTCCAGCAAAGTAGGATCAATTGTCTAGCCCAGGGGTCGGCAACCTTTACCACTCAAAGAGGCATTTCACACAGTAAAGAAAGCACTGGGAGCCGCAAAATCCTTTTGAAATTTTAAATGAAATAACACTGTATGTAACGTTTTTTTTTTGCCTTTGTGCTATTTATAAACAAACTATACTGTGTTACATTTATGAAATCAATGAACGACTGCAGATAAAATAAAATGTAATTTCTGCATGCAACAAAACATTTTTTAACTCCGGAAAAAAACTAAAAACGTTGGGTTAACGGTTTAGTAAAATAGGGCTGGCACTGTCAACTTGGCTCGAATGGCAAAACCTCCACAGCTCTTCACCGTAAAGGACTCACAGGGCTACGCGTCCTTTATCCTTTAATCGCCGTAAGTTCCCTTAACGGAACTGACGGCGATTTAAACCTTTCGCCATTAATTTGCTCAGAATCTGAATGACAACATTCATTACTTCTGTGCATTCCGGAGGAAATGTTTGAGCACACAGTGCTTCTTGGTGCAAGACGCAGTGAAAAGTCAGCATCTTACTGTCCAGCGACTTCTGCAGGAGTCACAAAGCCGTTGTGCGCGCCTGTCATACTCGGTGCCCCGTCTGTACCACTGACACGGGGGGGTTATTCCCCTTGCTCTTAAACAATTCAAGACAGCCTCACAGACATCCCCCCCGTGTTTGGCCTTTTAGTGGTGTCAACTGAATCATTTCTTCTTGTGGCCCAGTCGGGTTTACATAACGGCAGAACAACGCAATTTGTTCAATATCACCTTAGTCTTAAGATTCATCACAGGCAATTGCGGAGGCCACAGCTGACTTGATGTCTTAAATTTGCTGTACAAACTAAAATAAAATACATTTTAATTAAATATTCATTAAGTATTTTTTAAAAGCTGAGCCGCATCAGAGGGATCAAAGAGCTCCGGAGCCGCAGCTAGGTTGCCGACCCCTGGTCTAGCCAGTAACATTAGGAAGGCTACAAAATCTACATTGATCTTTTGCAGAGTCACCGTGGTTGGCACGACTCCAAAGAGGGCTATCATCACATTTGGATCCAAGGGCACACCGAGAACCCTTGATAGTGTCCCAAAGATATTTGGCCAATAGCTGTGGAGAGACGGGCATGACCAAAATTATTTGATATATACAGTTCATATAAATAGGAGAGGCTGGAGCTATTTTGAAAAAAGGTTATTGTGAGCCAGGCAGCAGTCACCATGAGGTGCAGGTCATTTTAGAGGCCATTGCAGTTGAGTTTAGCTAGCAAATGTTGACCGTCATGCAAGTTACCAGCTAATGCTAGTGGCAGCTAGCTAGCTTGGAATCACAATTTTTTTAGAATCGACATCAAAATTCTTTGCCATGATTTTTTTCTCACAAAGTTTAATGTTAATTTCACACATGAACCATAACAAAACCAATTGGCAGTACGAAACATAGACTTATTTTGGCACCTACAGCACGTTGCACCGACTGCTTCACCACCAGCCTGTAAACAATGGGAAGAGGGAAAGCAGTGCAGCGCTTTAAAACCGGTTTATACAGCCATTGTTTAAACTGCAGTTGGCTCGTAAAATTAAATGAGAATCTCACAAAACAAATCATCACGCTATTCTGAAACGTGTCATCCTCAAACGCTGACCTCCGGGTACTGCTGCCATTCATCTGCAGTACCCGGAGGTACAACAGGAAATTGGCAAACTTTCCCTTCAGTTACAAGCAGTGATGTAGTGGAGGCTAAACGCACGTAAACGCCGTTTATGCACCTCTCAAAGTGAGTTTATCCACCTCTATTGTCCCAAAGCCATTCTAAATTAAGCTTATATTGTTTTAGTTTTATATTGTTCATTATTAGTTGCATAGGTTGTTAAACCTAAGACGAAGTCTATCATATTGCGCTGCATTACTGTCAGTGTTGACCAATTCTTGCGTTGTTTGGGGTATAGAGCCCCCAACTTTGCAACTTTGTTATAGGATTGGGGAATGGTTGGGTGCCTTGAAGTCGAAGTTGGGGGCTTAAAACATCAAGCAGTAAGCAGCAGTCAAAGATTCGTCAGTCATTAGGCTACATGTCTCATGTAGTTAATGATTAATGGGTTTTAAAAATGGATATCGGTCATTTTTTTGACAAGACAGCAGCCCTCCTCCTGATGCCAGCAAACGGTCTTGAAAAAAAGCCCAAAGTGAGTGAGCTCGGAAAACAGTACTCAACTTAATGTTTTTGAGGTTAGTTTGGTTTGGCAGATTCATGCCACTGACTCCAAAAGCCACGGCATTGATTAGGTTAGCCTACCCCTTTCAGACATGAAGTTTCAGGTCACCTAGCTACCTTTTCCCATTAGTGACATCAGGGCTGCCAACTCTCACGCATTGGCCGTGAGACACACGCATTTGACTGGTTTCACACGCTCACACGCCACCCCCCCGATTTCTCACGCTGAAGTGTCAGCCCGGTCGGTCAAATTTTCTGAAAGATGAGTTTATCTGTAGATGTACCTGTTGAGCCACTCGCGATCGACTAGTTGTGCTTACAGAGACGGTGAGGGAGTTAAAGAGCGCTCCCCGGCTTCAGGTATGTGCTGTGAGTGTTACAGACCCGTCCGTCGCTTCGTGTCCACCCTCTCTGTAAAGATAGAGGTGAGCAACGCGGCTGGTAGCGTAGCAACTTCATTTCATTTTAGTGGACTCGCTCTGCTGGGGCAGTGACGCGTTGCATCTGTGCGTAGACCTCTGATAATGAGCAGCGTACAGCCATCTCTAAACTTTGTCAGAGACCAGAGACCCAAATGGGCCTCGGTGTCTGTCAGACGGTCTGAATGAGATCCACCATATCAGCGGAGCAATGACATGCACAGAAGACACTCTGTGGAGAAACACTCCAAATCTCGGACAACAGAGATGGGAGGAGTTATATTTTAAATGTGCACAAAGTTGTAAACATGAGCAGAATTCTG
>NC_048413.1:4497373-4534317 GCF_013103735.1 Etheostoma cragini | reverse complement strand
TGCCCTAAAACCTGTTGATAATACAACAATGCAAAGGTTCTTAACCCTACAGTTTTGCACATATCATGTAACACTTGATTTCTACATTTTTTGCAAAAAAACTCCACAGAAAGTGCCATTTAATGGTGTATTTTTCTATTTTTTTCTCTGGGGGGCATACCCTCAGACCCCTCTAGGGAGAGCCCCATCCCCCCACATATACCAAATCCCAATTTAAACCCTGAAGGCTAAAGACCCAAAGAAATTGCTTTGTACGCGGCAAAATATGGGTCGGCCCCCCCAAATCTCACTCCAAGGTTTGGGGAAAAGTTGGCAGCTCTGGACATTCAGGTTATATTAGGCTCGTTCGAGAGGAACTGCGCCTCGCCTGTAAAGTGGACGAGAGCAGGCGGCACAGCGGGGGCGGGGACAGAAAGCGTTGGGAAAGTCGGACAGTTTCCATCCGATTCCAGCCGCCTTTAGGCTGGACAGGAAGTGACTTCTAAACGTCCCTATCAGCCACACAACACGTGTTCTATACAGAATAAGTCTTTAAATCAGACACATAGCAATTAAAATCCCTACAATTCAAAAACTATAAAAAGTTTATATAAATCGTGTTAAATCAGCTGAGAAGCCGGCGTTTCCCAGCATGCTCTGGGTCCGCCTGGGTCCGCCTGGCTCTTGCAGTTGGTGAAAAGCAACTGCGCCGCCTGCGTCTCAGAACTGCGGCCGCCTTGCTCTCGTGAGATTTCCGTTGCCCACGTGTGCATGACGTCAGAGCAAGTCGGGATCAAATCGGACAGAAATCTAACCGGCATGCAACGGGCGCCGATCGCCGGTGATCAATTCTGCGCAGATCTGGCTCATCTCGAACGAGCCTATTGTCTGATAAATAACTGGATGTTATTTCATGCATTCTGTGGCCACTGAAAGTTAGTGACAAGAAGCTCCCTTTGCTAGTCAGCTAGCTATCTAGTTGTCTCTCTAGCTGTTCGCAGTTTGCGCGGGTACGGTAAACGTTTCTATGCGAGCTGGTACAGCGAGTTGTACCAATCAGAAACGTTGCTGTTACGCATTGGATTGTGGGTAATGTAGATTTTCTACGTAAGATAGTGGATAATTGTTTTTCTTATAATGTTACAAGGTTGATATCATACAGACTTCAAGCTTCATCTGGAGAAGAAACTAGGTCAGTCTACCTGGGATGGTTTATACATTATGGTTGATAATCTAAATTCATATGGAGAAAATCAATGGGGTTTTTAATATATATATATAAACTGTAATCACCAACTATTTTGATAATTGATTAGTTGGTTTGAGTAATTTCTTTTAGGACAAAAGAAAAAAGGTCTTTGATTCCAGATGTGAATATTTTACTAAATGTTTGTTGTCTCTGTTTTTGTCATTTAGTAAACTTTATAGATTTCAACCATATAATTCCTTCTTGAGTCTTTTTAACAAGAACTTCAATTAATGTATGAACTGAATACTGATTGTGTGACCTATGAGGGAACAACCAGTGATAAAAGACAACCTATAGCAATGTCATCAGGATACACCGGTAGGCCGTGGCCCACCTTATCGGTGATCGCGTCGTGGTCCACCTAATCATAGAATTTATAGTTTACCCACCTCTTTTTTTACCACTACACCACTGGTTACAAGATAATGCTAGCGGTAGCTAGCTAGCTTGGTTACAGTTTTTGTAAATCAAATCTAGTTGTAGTCTTGCAATGTGTGACCCTGCAAGATCCACAGTCTTTACATGTGATGACAGTCTTTGACGTTAGATGGAAGATGGTTATCAGAGTGTCAGACAAAGTCGGTTCAGTCTTCTAGTGGATGGCAGGCATACATGAAGAAAAAGTTCTTGGTTTGAATTAAAACACCAGTCCTTTAACTTGTACTCCAGGGACACCACTTCCTATAATTTATAATAATGTATACTGTTTATTGATCCCCAGTGGGGAAATTACAATTTACACTCTGTTTTGTTAGTAATCACAAGACACAGGCCGGAAATACCCACACACATGCTCTTGACCCAATCATGCACAATTGGAGAGATGTCAGAGTGAGTGGGCTACCAGCTGGACCAGCGCCCTGAGCGGTTGGGAGGGTACGGTGCCATGCTCAAGGGCTCCTGGCAATGCCCAGGAGGTGAAGTGGCATCTCTCCAGCTACCAATCCACACTCTGCACTTTGGTCCATACAGGGACTTGAACCACGACCCTCCAGTTCCCAACTCAATTCCTTTTTTTACTGAGCTACTGCCACCCCCAAGCTGCCGCCCACCCTGCCTGTGTGAAAGTCTTGTATTTTCCCCTTAACTTTTTCCGGGACACAAAAACCATTCCCCCACTTGAAATCCCTGTGATGGACCTTTTTCTTTTTCCTGGGGCATCCCTGCAAAAAGCTGAAGGATCCATTGGGGTCCATGGATACCACTTTAGGAACCACTGTACTAAGTGACTGTTACAAACTGTCCAATCATTCTGAATATACTTGAACTTAATAAAGTTTATTAAGGGCACACATTAATAAACATAGTAACATAGCACAGCATGCAAAACACCAATCAGATTCACAATTGTGTTGTGCATAAATATTCAAAAGTATTAAAGGTGTTATTGCAAATTATGTGGAGAAGCAGTGTTCTGTTTTTATGCACCATATATCTGAAACCACTGCAACTCTGCGTTCTTTTACATAAAGGCTGAAGACTTCTCTGCTTGCGCTCCATTTTTTTTAACAAATATGCCTGTCTTATTGTAGTTAAGCTTTTTATTATTCTCAAATTTTGTTCTTTTTAATATATACAGTATATATATATATATATATATATATATATATATATATATATATATATATATATATATATATATCATCTCAGTGCTTTATATATAAAACACTTTTGAGCTGCCTTGTTGCTGAAATGTGCTATATAAATGAATTTGCCTTGCCTACATGATACATGTGACAAATGTGTGGTATACATACGCTGCATACCACATCTTACAAACAAAGCATGTGGGGTTTTTCTCCACAAAATTGGATACCCCCCCAAAACGCGTAACACCGCCAAAAATATAGAAATTTATGAAATTCCAACTACATGTTAAAAACGCAGGTTTTAAGTTAATTCATGTCACTGACACGCATACAACTTTAGCTATGACCGGTTCTATAATACAATTAGATTTAGCCTGTCATAAAGGATGGAGTTTTACATCATAGATTTACGTGTAACCTATGAAAATATTAATATATTAGATATGCACACCTAAAATAAAGTAGTCAATGTCTTTCAACATGAATGGAAATAAAAGTAGGGTCACAAGCTTGACCAAACTGGAGCAATGTGGTGTGAGACTGATAAAATAAAATATAGAAAGAATTTGAAATCTAGGTGGTTGAAAAAGAGATTTCAAGGCACTATGGTGGAACTAGTCCCAATAAAATTACAACTTTTCTGTCAGCTACTTAGCTACAACAAATACAGCTACTGCAACTACACTATGTACTATGACTTAATGTCCTGATGTTGGGTGCTCATTCTCATTGTGTCATCTTGAGCCATGTACATCCGACAGCCAGATCGAAGGGACACTTGCACCATTGAATATCATCGCCATGGCGTATCTTCTCGTAGACTTTAATCTCGATGTAGATAGGTTTGACAATCCTGTTATTTTCAGTGCCTTTTTTGCAATCAGCATACTGGATGACCTCGGGCTCTCTGTCATAAGAAACATTCAAACTGAAAAAAGGAAAAGAAACGGCCATGAATAAATAGAAGCAGAATGTTTCCACTATTATTTTCCACTTTCACTGAGTTAAATACTTTGGACAACTTCAGTCCTGATCAAAACTACCTACTACTAACAATGTATTTGCCAGTCCCAAAAGGTCCCGGTGATGGGGGATCCCAGGAACTTGAAAAGCTATAGATTTCAGCTTTAATACTTGTTTTAGTACTTGATTCAAGTTCTGTCACTGAGAGAATTATTCAAATCCAAGAAGCCAATTCTCATCCGTTAAATTGAATTGTTGTTGGCGAGAGAGTAAGCAGGGTTTACGCTTCTCTTTTTCCATTCATGACACAATTATTTCTGTAACTTTTTAGTGAACAGTCACGTGTAACCCCATGAATGCCTTCCAGGAGAGACTGAGAAGATGTGGGCCTTAATTCTCTTATTTCAATTTCTGATGTGATCAGACAATACATAGTTTGAACCAGGATAACCCAACCCGTAGTCTTGTTCGAAGCCTAAGATAAACTTCAGCGGTGCAAAGTAACTTATTTACCTTTATAAATCTCTGAAAAGTAGCTCCACTTGTATTTTAGCAATGATTAAGATGTTTTGTTCCTCTCTTCTATCCTGGCCAACAGAAAGAAAACTCACCTCACTTCCCAAGGTGCAACTGAAGAGTGTTTGAGCTCCGACACATGTTTGTATTCAGGCAGGACAAAATTGCCAGAAGGTTCACAAGGATCCCTACAGACAGTGCTGCACACTGTCCACACCAGTCCCAGAAAAACCTAGAAACACAAATATGTACATACACAGATATGTATTATTATATAATTACATATTATCATTTGTAATTCATCATCACAAAATTGCCAAATAGATAGTTGATAACCTTCTGAGATCATGCTCCTTGTATGTGACCTTTGTTGCATGTCCGATTTCTGTCTTTGTGTTTCCTCTGTCCTTAGTATCAAGTCCCAAATAAAAAGCTAAACAATTTTTAATAATCATATTGTTGGAATAATATCTTCTCACACCAACTGCTTTTAATGAATGAAATAGCTTTTAAATCTTTGCATATTGATGAATTTTGCATTCCAAAATTTTTCTTAGAAGGTCATTTCTAAAAGTCTAGACAAAACCTTGCAAGCCAATATTTGAATGAGTCCTGTTAGCCAAATCCCTGCTAATATCAGGACCTCTGACCTCTAATTGGAAGCAGAAGGTACATGGTCTTACATTGTGACACTGCATGGAAAATGCATTAATATTAAAGCACAGAAATGTTAAGTTAAGTTCCTCTTATTTTTACTTCTATCACTCAGCTTTATCAATCTCCTCCAGATCATTGACAGTACTTACCATGATTGTTGTGACGTCCATGCTGAGGCTTAAGAGTTAAGTTCCTTGAAAAAAGTGAAGTGGGAACAGTCCTGGTACTCTGGTAACTCTGCTATCCTCTTACCCCACTCACTCAGTGTTCCTCATCTTTTCTCAGAGCACCTTTGCTGTATTTATGCAGCAGCGATGACGAAAGAGCATTTGCATTTGCATGGAGGGAAAACACCAGAGGCATCATGGACCTTAGCTAAAAGTACAGTGTCATCTCAATTTTACATTCATCTTTGAGTCCTTGACTGTGAATGTAAATTTTAAATTTCTCAGCTATCAAAACAGAACACACAACTACCTACCAGAGCAAACACATGAAGCTGTGGAATCCCTTTTTTGTTTTGACTTTAGTATTGTTTTTGCAGTGGGTCTCGCTGTATTCACTTTTACACCCCAGGGCTTTAAAACAGAATCCATTTTGTATAGTAATAACCAGGGTTTGAAAGTCATTCAAATGACTTGATAAGTGTAATTGTGAGGTAAATTTTTCAGAATCAGCAGCATTTTATGTTCTGACTTAAAATCCAATCCTACAATAACCTTAGTGCAGGACCTAATACACAGAGGTTTGTTATAGCTTAATACATATAAGAACTACATATATAGCTTTAATATATATATATATATTTACATATAATAAATACAATCCATATATTATAATAAATAATAAGATATGTATATCAAGTTTCACTCATTTTCAACATATGGAACAAAGTATTATGAACATCGGATAATACACAGATTACCAGACAAAAAGACTATATAAAAATACATGGTATCAGTGTGGAGTTAAATTTAACAACTCTACGTCATCCTGGTGTTCTCCTGATGAGCTGATAACATGCAAGAAACCCCAAGAGCCACAGGGAAAAGTGAGAGGGAGTTCTCCTGTCATCGAGGCATGGCAGGGGAGGGGATCCTAACCACTATAATGTCGCAAGCCAGGGTTTTCTCTGTGTTAGGCTTGGGGAATCCTACACAGACGCCTACAGAGAAACCTTTACAACAGGCGTGTGGCAACCAGTCTGCCGCCCACACCATTTGACTACAAGACTGTACATGTTTGTCTTTAACTAGCTTGCTCTCTTGCTTATAGTGAGCTATGGAGGATCAATGCGGACAAAACTAATAAACAAGGTAAATTATGAAACAAATTCATGGTAAATCATGAAGTGTACGAGGTTGGCAGGGATGCCACTCCCACCACGCGCTGTGCTTAGGGCACCAAGTGCTGAGGGGGCACCAAAAATTGCCTAATGAGAAATTATCATTCAAATTAATTGTAATGACAATATTATTTCAGTATGGAAATATTAGGCACTTTTTTGGCATGTACTGTATATCACAAAACAGGCAGAACAAGAGTTGTTTAAGAAAGTAATGATGTGCCCCCCAGTCATTTAATTACGCATATTTTCAACAGAATGTAGGCTACAGTCTCTCACACAAAGTAGTTGAGTTGTCAAATGTGCAGAGGGACAGAAAATGGCTCTTGATAATGTGAACTGTTACTGTAAAGTTTTACTGCGACAGAGGACTATGTTTACCTGGTTCTTAGATCTCTGCAGGGTAAATCCAGACAGCTAGCTAGACTATCTGTCCAATCTGAGGACTGTGGTTACCTGGTCCTCAGATCTCTGCAGGGTAAATCCAGACAGCTAGCTAGACAATCTGTCCAATCAGAGTTTTCTGTTGCTGAATAAAACTACTTCTCAACGTACTCATGTTCTACAAAAACAACTTCCTTCCTGAGACTATTTACGTTTTATCCCATCCCAAAATTCAAGTGGACCAGCCAGACCTTACTATGCAGTGCTGTGGAGGAAGGTCTGGTAATGCAAGACTATTTCATCACTAAATATGGCTTTCAGATTTTGAAGGGCACTGATGACATCATGTCACAATTATTATTATTATGTCTGGATTGATTTCTTTTTAACTTTCTCGCTTACAGAAGTAAGTCACTGAAAATCCTTTCTTCTTGTTTTTACTTCCCACCTGGCATTACTCAACAACAAGCTTTGGCACTTTGCTCCCAGCATGCTCGTTTGGCAAGCCAAAACACATTATGACAACAGTGAATACCAGGATATAGCAGAATAACAGAAGCGAGAGTATGTGGGCAGCTGTGATAAGCTTGCGGCTATTAAACCACGCTTTGGCATTTTATCCAGGCGGTGTCATGATTTTGTTGTTGTAATATTGTTATGTTGTATTTGGGTATCCTGGGGGAAGACCTTAGATTACTTTGTTGCTTTTGCATAATTAATAGCAAACAGGTTGGTATATGGAGGAAGTATGAGAGGGCAGGACAGCAGGAACAAAAGATGGTCACACACCGCATGGAAAGTATATTCCACACTATTGTGCTATGCATGGTTGGGTTCTCTCATCTATTTTAAGGACGTCAATAGGGATTCCCTACACACACACATACACACACACACACACACACACACACACACACACACACACACACACACACACACACACACACACACACACACACAGACTGACAGACAGACACACCCCTTTGGGCAACCAGACACAGAAATGTTGTTTGGTTTTTGTGTGAAGTGGGTTGGAACTTTCTCCGCAGGATGTCCCTGAGAGAAATGAAATAATTTAAATTATCATTCTGTTTGAAAAGCATTTGCTATGGGCTCATGAGAATTTCAGGAATAACGTTTTTACAAATGCACATAAACTACATATGTTCACGTTCCAATGATAAAGCCCTCTAGCTGCTGTTGAAACTTTGACGACACTTCTTAATTTTCCCCACATTTCCCCATCACGTGTCAAACCATTTAATAACAATTTAATTATTTTAAACAGGGGCGATTCTAGAATTTTGAAACTAGGGTGGCACAGGGAGGACCAATAGGAAATCATCCTGTGAAGCCACCCTCCAGCCCCACCCTTGTCAATGAAACCTAATTATTTATTGGAAAATGTAATGATACATGTGGATTTAGTCAGTAATTTTTAAATAAAGACTTACTTACCTGATCATTAATATAACTGAAAAAGTCATTTCAAGGGTTGTGGGATCCTGCTTGAAAGAAACATTTTTTTATGGTTTGATAATCATGGATTAGCAGACTTTAGTTTTAATCATCTTCTTGGTGCCAGAAGCCCCTGGTGCTACCAAATTTTTTTTTGTTTTTATCTCAGTGTGACATTGTAATTACTAATAGGGAGGGTGGGGGGTAGGGGTGGGAGTGGGATGTCCTCTTTTCTGGTATACATATCACTGCCTCTGCTGAATTATTTGTATCCCCATAAATTTTGAAAAACAAAACGTGGTTAAACCACACCCGAGGAACAAACAAGCGTTTCCTGGCTATTTTGAATTGCCGCCTCTTTCCAGTTTGAAGGTGCTGTGTTTATGTTGACACAATTGTTTGTAGGCCCGAGGCTTTTTAATCCAGTTTGGAAGTACAGTGTCGTTCAATACAATCATTCCAGAATTATGGATCCATAAAAAAAGTCTGGGAATCACCAACTTCATTAGGGTTTACATCTTCAGGGAAACTTGAATGTTTGTAAAAAATAAATAAATGCCAGTACATCTTGTAAATGATGAAATATTTCACAGGATAAATAAAAAGTTTTACCTTCTGATGGCACTGGAAGAAGAGTCAGGTCAGAAGGATTCATCCGCTGGTCACCAGCAATGTCTGTACAAAATGCAACAGCACTCCGTCAAATAGTTGTTGAGAAATCTGACCCAAAGTGGTAAACCGACCAACAGCACGGCATTGCTATTGAAAGAGCCTTACTGCTAGCATGGCTAAAAACAATAGCAAATTTACATATAGAATTCAATGTAATACCTTATAGTCACCCCCATGCTAGAGTCACTCCCATGCTAGTATCTATTGATAGGCATAATCTTAAAATCATGTGACTCAAGCAGGGACGATTCCAGGATTTTACAAAGGGGTTCACAAGGACACAACAAATTATGTATCCAAATAAAGTACACATTTTCTAAGGTCTGGCAACACCACCCATACATTTTAGACTAGTAGGATAAATCTCTCTGGGTTGTTTGCATTTCTTTAAACCAATAACCAATCATGGTCTTGGGTAGAGCTACGCTCCAGACGCAACAACGGTGGCTCTGCTAAATAGTCTCAGGAAGAAACTTTACACCCTGAAGAACAAAGGATTAGGGCAGCTGAACACACAAAGAGCTGTTCGTTAACTTGTTGCTCTCTCTAATATAACCAATATAAGCTGTTCTGTTTAGGCTGCAAAACATGCATGCAGGCTGAAATTCAACCGTGCGTTTTTTTTTCGGAATTAAGCTATAAGCAGAAGGACGCTAGCTGCTAGGCGGGCGGCTGTGGCTCAGTGGTAGAGTGGTTGCCTGCCAATCCGAAGGTTGGTGGTTCGAACCCCGCCCCTGCAGTCATTGTCGAAGTGTCCCTGGGCAAGACACTGAACCCCGAGTTGCCCCCGGTGCTGCGCATGGGAGTGTGAATGTGTGTGAATGTTTATCTGATGAGCAGGTGGCACCTTGTACGGCAGCCCCAGCCACAGTGTATGAATGTGTGTGAATGGTGAATGGTCCCTGTAGATGTAGAAGCGCTTTGAGCAGTTGTTAACACTGGAAAAGCGCTATATAAATACAGCACATTTACATTTACATTTAGGCTAATGTGCAATGGTAAACAAGTTCGGTTGATGGGTCTCCTGCATTTTGACTGGCTGTAATGTCAACTTGCAGCATTTCAACACGTTTTTTTTACGCTTGGCAAAACGTGACGTCTTGCGGGTCTGCTTGCGTCCATTATGCGCGTTCATCATGCCTAGTTTAATACCTCTGGATTTGGCTACTAGTGAATGTTAAAATGTTAAAAACTTTTTAAACAAGGACCTTTTAAATGTTTGGGCTGGTAAGTTGATGTCCCACTAAAAATGTCCTGCTTCCTGTTCCTGAATAATTTTAATTCAAAATTCCAGATTATGACTTAATTTCTTGACACCCTTATTACCAAATGTATTAAGATTCCTGCTCTACCTAGATCATACATGTTGGCAAATTACTTTCTGCAACAGTGTGGGTAAGGGCTTGCCGTCATCATGTCTCCACAGTGACCAATCAGTTACCTAAAACCTAAAAGTAACCATTTATCTTATGAAGCTTGTTATCTGAACTGTCTGGCACAGCAGGAAGCTCTATCGTCACCTTGGAGATGGACATGACAGCAAAACTAGCAAACTGCTAAGCATACTGTTTTAAAGATGTGGACAGAAGTGGTCTAAAAAGCAGCACAACCTGCATGCTGTGGGTTGCACACCCACGTGGGACCTAAAAGCTTTTTGCTGACGCCCATAAACATCCTGCACTTACAAAAGTAAGAAGAAAAGAGAAAATCCACGCAGATAGCTGGGTCTCTGCACTGTAAAGATTCATGTTAATTCTCAGTAAAATGCTGTAAGCAGAGATGCCAGCACTTTATTGTTATTAAACAATATTCATACTGTTAAATTACTTTACAGCCTGTTACTGTGTGAGTGGACTCTCCAACTGAGTGACATTTGTAAACATATTTTACCAATGTTTTATCTAAATATTTTCCGCTGCTCACTACAATATATCTATTTTCAGTATCCAATACTATTGAATCACAATACTTCTAGAATCGCAATAAATGAAAATTGCAATACAAATCCATTCAGCACCACTTTATCGTAGGCAAGCAAATCTGGACACAAGCATATCGTCCCAACCCTAGTAAGGAGTTTTTGTAAGTGTGTGTTTGACCATTTTAAAAACATACACCAGAAAGAACCTTTTGAAAATATGCATTAATAGCATTTACAAAGTAATAACATTTGGGAAACAACTATGGACTATGGGCTTTGTGGTAGGCTCTTCCCTCCTAAAACAGTCCTGTGAGAGAGGCATGTTTACCTTTTTTAAAAGTGAAGTCAGCTCACTGACCTATATGAAGTCCCATTCAAAAGGAAAGGAGGTTTTTCAGTAGCATTTGCATTCACTGTGGCCGTCTTCTCTGGACCATCACTCCATTGTCGGAGACAAGCTTGTCCCAGATGTCCGTTGATCCTCTCTCTGGATTGATACCAATAAAGCACCTGAAATCTCAATAGTATAAAATCTGAGACTAAATGGGAGACTATTAGGAACACTTATTAGTCGGGAAAGGATAGTTTGGGTTTTGTAACATAAGGTTTTATGAGCTACTAACCATTACTGATATCATGAGGTATTTTATTGTCATTCTGCGCTTAATGTTCCTATCAGCCTTTTATAGATCTTGAAACTATTTTTTTCAAAATACTGATAAATTACTGGAGCCAATTAACCTATTACACCTGAACAAACAGATAAGTGCAGCTGTAAGTTCAGCAAACACAGCAGGTTTTTGAGCTTTAGAGAGCTGAAAGGAATGAATCCTGTTTGGTCAGGGTTCACTAATTTTGACATATGAGACTCTAAATGGCGCGCTAGAAGCTTTGCAAAGGTTTTTATGTCAGGGTTGAGCAGGCTCAGAGGCCGATAGGATCCATTTCCTTTTTCAGGAGTAAGGAAATCAAGGCCGTGTTAACATCCTTTAAGAATTCCACCTTTTCAATAGAGAAGTTAATCATGTCAAAGGGCCCAGCTGTTCCTAAAAAGTTGCATAAAATTCAGGGGGAATCCCATTGAAACCTGTTAATTTTCCTTTTTTGAATATTCTGTACTGCCAGTCTTAATTCCCCAATAGAAATTAATTTGATTTCTGATAACTGAAGCAAGTCAAGCTGATTTAACCAGCTGTCACACTGAGATTTTTCCACCTTAACCTAAAAATTCATACAGGTTGGAATAAAATGTCAGAAAGGATTTATTTATTTCGTCAGGGTAAGTTCTAATATTACCAACTTTTAATAGTGGGAATCTCTACAAAATAATCACTGGATCTTAAGCTCATAGCAAGAAGGTGACCATGTCTAGCACCCTGAAAGTAATAGCGCTGCCTTCCTGTATGAATAAGGAGTTCAGATTTCTTTTTCAGAATTTTGTTTGTTTCCTTCTTGACTTCCTTAATTGTTCAAAAGCTATCCAATAAGTAGAATTAGTTTGTAACAGTGACTAAGCTGGTGAACTCAGCAAGGTTTTGCAGGTTTTCAGTGACATAGCTTTGCGCGCATTGGAGCAGAAAAGTATGGTGTTGGCCCTAATAAAACCTTTTATTGTGTCCCACAATATCCTAGGGTCTACTACAGAGCGAACATTAATTTCTGCAAATATCTGGAATTCTGCTATAAACTGAGTGATGTAGAATTCATTTTTTAGTGAAGAAGTATTGAAACGCCATCTAACCACACGTTGAGACAATTGGCCAATTGTGGTCGTGCAAAGGACTCCTTTAGGGTCAGATTATACCATTGGGAGGGAACACTGCTTTACCAATTGAATTAAATAATTGATGGGATTCAAGAAGAAATCTATACTTTAAAAAGATTGGTGTCTACCTGAGAAAAAGGAATAGTCCTGACTGCACGCCATTTGTAGCCTGATCCTGGTCCCTAGTGGCCTTCGTGTTTGACCGATCAATATTTGGGTCCCACACAGCATTTAATAATAAAAGAACAGTCTGGTAACTCCAGCATTTGATTGGTGAACTTATTATAGAAATTCCCAGCAAAAAAAAAAGGTGCGTAAGCTGACACAAATGCAATATTTGTTGTGGAGACCACAATCCGGCCTGTATCATCTGACCAGGAGGACAACACTTTAAGTGGGAGATTCCATTTGGCAACAATGGCCTTTTGTTTTTGAGCTTGCTGATGAGGATGCAATTGTGTGATAGAGTCTATTGGCTAAATACCCGGCGTCTACGTGCAGTAAACTAGTCTCCGGTAATAATGCAATGCCAACATTTCTCTTTCTTAGTAAGCCCAGAGTGCTGGCAAAGGAGCATTCAGTCCGTCACAATTCCAAAATTAAAATGAAAAATCACCCAATGTCAAAAAGGCTACAATCTAAATGAAAGTTCATGTGGATTTTTCTACTGCATTTCACCTCGTTAAATCCTAACAATTGTGCATCCATGGTTAAGTCCCTCAAAACACAAAACATGTAAAACACAGAACAACAACAGACAAGACATTGATTCAGAAGGGAGGGAAGGGGAAGAAACATAGCCAGAGAGGCTAACATTCATAGTAGGTCTGTGATCAAGGTTGGATACAGGGCAGCAAAAATAGAACCCTTGCCCATATAAACCTGGTTGCAACAGCAACTGGTTCCACACGAAAAAGTGGGTTTGCCTCTTACACTTTGGTCTTCAGATTGAACAGTGGGGTTCGAAAGTTTGGGCACCCCAGGTAAAAATTTGTATAAATGTGCATAAAGAAGCCAAGAAAAGATGGAAAAATCTCCAAAAGGCATCAAATGACAGATTAGACATTTGTTCAATATGTCACATAATTTTCACTTTCAAAATAACAGAAAACTAAAAAATGGCAGCTGCAAAAGTTTGGGCACCGCCCTCTTTGGAAAGCTGAGACCTGACAGTGTCATGGATTGTTCTCAATCATCGTCTGGATAGACCAGGTCATGTCACTCTTGAAAACTGAAACTGAAAATAGTTGACGCTCACAAAGCAGGAGAAGGCTATGGGAAGATAGCAAAGCGTTTTCAGATGCTAATATCCTCTATATACAGTGGAAGTTGAAGCAAGATCTGGAAGACCAAGAAAAATATCAGACAATAAACCTCGCAGGATTGTGAGAAAAGGAAGTCATAACCCACATTTGATTGCATGATCCATCCAGAAAGACCTGGCAGACACTGGAATTGTGCTACACCATTCCACTGTAAAGAGATACTTGTACAAACCTCTTCTACATCTTTCCCTCAAAAATCACCTTTTTAGGTTGCAAATAAACGTGTCGAACAGCCTAATGCATTGTGGGAACAAGTTTTGTGGACCGATGAGGTTAACGTAGAACTGTTTGGCCGGAATGAGCACTACAGTCAAAAGTTTGGGGTCACTCACAAAATTCCATTGGACTCCATTATAGACAGAATCCCAGCTGAGATCAGTTGCCTTGTTTTTTTTAACCAGGGCAGCAGTTTCAAGGATTATATTATGTGCTTACATAATTGCAAAAGGGTTGTTTAATGTTTTCTTAGTTAGTTTTTTAAAATAATAGTAAATAATTAGTAAACAAAATGAGCATTTGGAACATTGGATGAATGGTTGCTGATAATGGGAAATGTAGATATTGCATTAAAGATCAGCCACCCACCCAGATCAGCTGGTATCCTGTCTATAATGGAGTGAAATGGAAATTTGTAAGTGACCCCAAACCTTTGACCGGTAGTGTACATTTGGAGAAGAAAGGGACCAGAATTAAATGACAAGAACCTCTGTCCAACTGTCAAGCATGGGGTTGGATGAATCATGCTTTGGGGTTGTATTGCAGCTGGTGGCACAGGGAACATTTCATGAGTAGAAGAAAAAAAATCAAAAATGTCAGCAGATTTTGGATGCTCACTTAATACCATCTGTAAAAAAGTTGAAGTTAAGAGAGGATGGTTTCTACAAATGGATAATGATCCTAAACACACCTCAAAATCCACGGTGGATTACATAAAGAGTCGTAAACTGAAGGTTTTGCCATGGCCTCCACAATCTCCTGACCTTAACATAATTGAAAATCTATGGATAGACCTTAAAAGTGCAGTGCGTGACAGACAGCCGAGAAATCTCAAAGAACTGTCAGACTTTTAGAAGGAAGAATGGGCAAAGATATCTCAAACAAGAATTGAAAGACTCTTGACTGGCTACAAGAAGCGTTTCCAAGCTGTGATACTTGCCAAAGGGGGCAGTACAAGGTACTAACTCTGCAGGGTGCCCAAACATTCACAGATGCCTTTTTTAGTTTTCTGTTATTTTGAAAGTGTATGTGATGGAAATGAAATCTTAACTTTTTGTGACATATAAATACGAATGTCTAATAAACCTGTTGCTGAAGCGTATCTGACTCATTTCCGTTTCCTGTGCTTGTGTGTTGGCGTGTTGCTGCTCACTAAATACCAGTTAAATTTGTTAGATTTACTATTACAGCGGCTAACTGTCCGCTAAACACCTATTCTTATAGTAGATATGATATAGAAGTTTCAGTGACTTTTGTTAAATAACAGTCATTTCCCGGAGTCCTTTTGTTCTTTTTCGCCCAGCTTGTTTGCTTGGATCAGGCAGGCTCCAAAGTCATGGTAGCAGCTGTCGCCATGGTCCTGCAACATGTTCTGCGATGCCACGTTACATCCTGCCACGATCTGCGGTGCCCAGCTACTTCCTGCTGTGCCTTGTAACGTCGCACATTTCCCTGCTATGCCATGAACTACTACAAAGAACTACTACAAACTACTATTTTTTTGGGACTGTTATTGCCACTCTTCATTTTAACCCCAACCGGTTGTCAGACACCGCCCACCAAAAGCCTGGGTCTGTCCGAGGTTTCTTCCTAAAGGGCAGTTTTTCCATGCCACTGTCCACTGTTGCTTGTTCTGGAAGAAACTACTAGAACTGTTGGGTCCTTGTAAATTCTGGAGTATGGTCTAGACCTACTCTATCTGTAAAGTGTCTTGAGATAACTCTTGTTATGAATTGATGCTATAAATAAAATTCAATCACAAATTGCTGTAACCCAAATGGTCAAAATTATAGTTCAATTTGCAGCAATTCCCGAGCGTCTGAAAGGTATCTGCTTTTTCTCCACCAGTTGGCATGATTCAGACTCACGAAAGAACAACTCACAGGGTCCTTAACATGCTTACTGTATCAGCATTCACAAGGTGCTTTTCATTGACTGTGGTTGAAAATTGGTACAGGGCAGAATAAGAGGCTGATTCACATACGCACACTCATCTGTGTAATCTGTGATTTATATAGGGAACATTGCTTACAGATGTGTGAGAGCTAACACTGCTAACTAAGATGAAAACAAAATGTGTACAGCTAACACAGTGATGTACAGGTAACAACTTAGAACCATGTCAACAAACACACAGGATACTACTGCTGAACTATATCTATTCAGTATATATTTGTTTTAAATATTTTTCGGGGGGCATTTTTTTACCTTTCTTTATATAGGACAGATGAAGACATGAAAGGGGAGAATGACATGCAGCAAAGGGCCACAGGTCGGAGTCACCAAAACACTTGTAAATGTGCTGTGTTTATATAGCGCTTTTCTAGTCTTAACGACTACTCAAAGCGCTTTTACATCATACAGGATACATTCACCATTCACACACATTCATACACTGTGGCCAAGGCTGCCATACAAGGTGCCACCTGCTCATCAGATAAACACTTACACTGTTATCTGATAAAGATGAAGACAAAGTTTACTCTTACTGGAAACTCTTTTTGAATGTATTTGTTTTGATTTTTGTCATTTGAAAAGTTATCACAACAACTCAGTATCTGTTAAGGGTTTCTGGTAAGCATGTACTCTTTTCTGCAGGGATGCTAGAGCATAGTCAGTTTCGACAGGGCATGACTCATTTTTCTAACATGAAGAGGTGTTCTACTGCATGCATTGGTGTTGCATCAAAGCTTTTCAGAATCATGGTGGATGCCAAATGACTAAGTGCTAAATACAGGATTTAAGGATGAAGGTAGCACGACTGATGAGGTAACATTGTTTCTAAATTTAGCCAGACTAACTGTAACCTTGCTGGTCCAGGTTTCTACATGCTTTGCGTCTGCTGACTCACAAACTCTATTGTGGTTAAGCTTACCTTTCAGTGTGGGTGATGTGAATGATGTGTGTGTGTGTGTGTGTGTGTTTGTGTGTGTGTGTGTGTATGTGTATGTGTCAGGTTCAGGACACTTTACCTCATTCAATAAACACGGTCAAGCAAGAAAAGAGACGCAGACGGCAATGAGCAGTTAATAGACAATTGCAAAAGGGAAGCCCATATGAAAGCGACCTATCTCCAGCGTCGTCACATGGAACTTCAGGGAATTCTCTGCAGTTCTCTTCCTTTATTGAAAGTTAGACACACAGAGATTACAGGACATCTGTTATTTGGTTTATGGCTACCTAAAAGAATCAGGGCAAAGTGCAGGCCTGCACTCTGTCTACTCTGACTGACCTCGAATCTAAGACACTGGTTATCTCCGTGACTTACAACAGTGAGTGACATTGAGACATTCATGGCCTCTTGGTTAGGCAGCACTGACTAAAGAATAACAGACACAGTTTGAAAGAATCACAGTATTGTTAAATGTGCATATAAGATTAATAATAAGCATGTAAGTTTATATGACAAGCAAGATATGAATAAAGAATAATCATGAAAATATTATAAATGAAAGTTATAATATTTTAAAACATTACTACAGAGAAATACAAAAAAAAAGACTTATAAAAATGAATTTCTCTGTCATTTCCCTCCTGTTGTACATTTAACAAACATCAGCAATTATCGCTCCAGTTTATGGTTTTCAATAATCACATCATCACATGTACTCACAGGAAAGTTGTACTCTCATCAAGGAGAAGGCGAAAACCTTTCTGTTTAATGGAAAAATTCCTTCTCGACCCTCCCTTAGGAGCGGCCACCCTTTTGGCCAAGACAAGTTCAAAAGTATTGTTTAGTACAGGGGGTTTAATACATCACCATGTTGGTTTGGGCCACATTCGTTGTATTGGTCAGATTTAGCAGAGAGCTGCTGGTATTGAACATGTGCATAGGTAGTCAAAGCTCGAGACATAGTACGTTGTATCAGAGTGTGAACACAAGGCATTACACATCCTAAAACTATGAAAATTATTACTAGCACTGATATGAGGGGAGTAATGATTTTAAGCAACAACCCATACCATGGTCCTGAGGTCAACCAGGAGAGGAAATCTCCTATAACCACATTATCTGCCTCAGCAGCATCTCTAAGAGCAGTCAAATTGAGAATGGCTTGCTGAATGATTCCTGCATTTTTGTCATTATCTGGGATGAAAGTGCAGCACGTAGTACCAATAATCGCGCACACACCGCCTTGTGACGCCGTCAGCTGATCCAGCACTAGCCTATTTTGTAGGGTCATCAATCGTATAGCCGTAAGCTCTTCGGGCATTTTTGACAGGGCTGTTATGGTGGAATTCATGAATAGGCCTACTCGGTAATTGATTGTTTCCATTCGCAGGTCAACTTTACCCACCCCTACCCACGGGAAAAGCGCATGCACAACCTTTTGGCCATCAGACCACAGTTTATGGTCATCAGGGACATCCGTTCCCCATACACTATCATGTGGTGGAAATACACTGCGTTTGGAAAGGTGGTGGAGCGTTATCATGTACGAGTGGTCTGCCGGTTCTACTAGAGCGCAACTACCCTCCCACCCTATTGGTAAATCCAGATACATATAGGAGCCACATAGCCAATTGAGACCTAGCTGTCCGTATACCCCCAATGCATCAGGAGCCGTAAAATAGGGTACACAAGTCGTACCAGGTGTTGCCTGGGTTGTGTTCAATGTGCCATTGGGCAGTGGTGTACACGGCGTGTGGACCACAGCGCAATGCACTCGGGAGACCTCTCCCATTTGTACCGGTTCTAGAGTTCTTATGTAAACATGATTCTCATAGCAGGTATATCTAGCATCTGGGGGTATATGAACAGGGCCATACAGAGGGCTATCCGATGTCTCGTTGAGCGGGGCCGCTACAAACTTGGAGAAGTCCAATTTGGATATGTCCAATGGTGGGGGCAATTTCCAATTCATGGTCAAGTTGTTCATATTACTATCTTTGTTTAAACGCTAAATATATATATATACACGGAGCAATAGGTGCCATGTAGCTTATTCTGGCTGTGCCCGGGCAGGGTTACTCCATCTCCCTCCCGGTGATTCATACTGGGTTTTCGATCCATTCTTTTTCTGGCCCCTCACCTGAGCCCTCAGGTTCAAAGGGACACACAGACCTGTCCACCACAATAAGTTGATGGTTCCAGGAGTGGAACCAGACAAAAAACTGAAGAATTGGCATCTTAACTCCTTTCCATCACAGTAATATATACACATAATATTATCTGCACCTCCTTGCTTCTGTTCTACTGATGTGACATTTGGGCCGTTCAGCTAAGTGTTTAATAACTAAACAACGTTTTTCAGAGTGCCTTTGTGGCCTTCTACCTTTACTACTCTTGCTATTATATATAAAAAAGTAGTTATTTCATATGAAGAAGTGTGCCTTGTTGGAAACTTCATATGTAAATGTGTAATTAATTAGTGCATTTGGGTTAATATCATGCAAAAAAAAAATCTTCATTATTCACAAAAAGCAATTTCTTCATTGTTGATTCATTTTTGGAGACACTTTATATTACGTATCCTGTAATTCCCTAAGAAGTTAACTATGCTGTAACTATAGTGACAATGTTACAAGTTATTTGTTTGTTGTTGTTGGGATTTCCTGGAAACAACTGCTAAAATGTTCATTTTAAAACTAGAAAAACTAAAAGAAACCATCTTGAGTAAAATAAGTGATCAGCTGATCAAATTGTTATTTTATTGACATCCAAAACCCGAAGAAGAAAACCAGCATATATTCCAAAGCGAAAACCAGGGACGTTTTGGCATTTTTCCTAACAAAATTACTTTTTAATTATCAAAAACTGTTACTGTTAATGTTACTCATTTGATTAACTAATCGTCGTAAAATTGGACCTACAGATTTTGAAATTTCCATTTTAAGAATAAAAGAACAACAAAATACAGCATCAAAATGGAAGTTAGCAAAAAGTCTACCAGACACTCAAAAATCTTTATTGTTTTTAGTCTGCCTACTGATTTTTCTGATCATCCTTTACAGGAACTTTTCGAAGAGTTGCATATCAGTTCCTTTCTTTATTTATTTTAGCCAACTATGGGACATCTAAAATGAAGTGTTTGTGAAATGTTTCCACAAAAAGTTTATTTACTCATTTTGAATTCACACAAAATGACCTTTAGCCTTTTGAATGCTTCATCAACAAGTTTTCTCTATTAGTGTCGTCAACAATCAAGTCACTGTTCACAGTGTCAGATTTGTACCTAGCTTCTGTCGAGCTAAATTCGAGCTTCTCCGTATTGCTGCCAGTGTCGGTTGACCGTGCGTGGCTTCACTTCTTCATTTACTTTTGTATTTTAACAGCATGTAGGTGCAGCCTGGTACGGTCAGCAGAAGCAAAGGAAAATTGCATGAAGTTAGTATTGTTAAGTGTAACAGGCCAAAGGATGATGACAGAAATGTTTGAAACCGGAGATTTTTCATGTTCTAAGAAGCTAGACTTTTGTAGGCTTTGTTCAGGGCCCAGTGTCACAATTTAATAGAACCAAACTATTAGCTAATGTGCCAGAATGCAGTATTTCCTTTTCACTTTACTTCCCCAGTGTTACCATCTGTTCGCAGAGATAACATTTCAAATACTGTTCTTTTCTCATTGTTTTGCTTCTCGACTTAATCTTTCAAATCCACACAGCAAAACTTTTAGATGTGATTTAAATACTCCTATTTTTTCGCCCTCAACTTCATCTTCATTTTTCTGTTCACTATTTTGGATTTTGGATTATTGATTTGGAATGCATATTTATCCCTTACTAGAATTAAAATAAGCTTTTTGGAGCCATCCGTTAAACCCAAAAGAAGACATTTTGAATTTACTGTCAAAATTTCTACAAGAAATCATTCCTACTGCAGGCAATACAACTTGTTAACACTTCATCACTGAGTGTTTGATAGGACGCATAGACATCACAACTGCACTAAGTGCAACTTGCACAAAAAAGGTTTACTTACAGCTTTATTAATAGTATTCTAGTAGGTTGAACATTTGTATTGACCACTTGTAGGGCATTTTTGTTTTTATTCAATAGTACTTCTTGTACTCTATCCTTCTATAGACTAATAGATTAATTACGTCCAGTAGGCCTATACCGGTAGTGGATTGGAGTCCTGTTGGCGTCAGCAGGGTAATAAAGTGGTGGAGCTTTATCCTTGTGTTATTCTTGTTACCATTGGAGGACATTAAAACGCAGTCTACAAAGCATTAGGAGAGTTGCGCACCGTCACTCACATGGTCTAAAGGTTGCGGAATAATGAGCACATTTTTACTTCCGTGACAAGAAAGGGGCCCCAGGGGCCTCATTTAAAGTAAAGACAATGTAAAAATGTGGCCACTTTTCCGCAACCTTTTGTGTTACTTTACTACTTTTTAATATACAGTCCATGTTTTTAGATTTAGATTTTTAGATGCGATATTTAGTTATCCCAGTCAAGTACAAACACTCAACAAACAAATGATTTACGCTGTTCCGTACTACCGCCAACTCATGCACACACGTTCCTTCACAGCAGACTGCATTTCCAGAAGCTGAGTTTATGGTTGAGTCGATTGAACGTTAATGTAAGAATAAAGTAACTGATCAGATTAGATGTTATGCCTACTGTCATCTTCAAATTATAAGAGAAGACTCTAGAACTACAAGTCTAGAGACTTTTCGTTTAATTTGACGTTAGCAAGTGGCATTACTCGAGGCCTCGTGTGTTGTGTTAAAGTAAAACCCACTACTTGGTTCCGTTCCAGGCAAAGTCACGAACTGGCTTGCTAAACATTGTGCCGTTGGCAGGATTCTGGTTTTATTCTCTCTGGTGTATTTTTCAGGTTTTGACAACAATGCTGCAGCCATCCAAGAAGCTATTACTACATTTGCCCTCAGTATCTTTGTTGTCAGCAAAGCCAAGGATGGTCTCCCCAAGCTGGAACAGCCGTAGAGGGAGCATAGTATCCTGATCCATGACATAACTGGCCTATAATAATAAACATCTGCCTGCCTCTATGGGAATTTAACATAGGGCGATGTATACTTATGCCCCCTGTATTTAAAGGAAGAACATTTATTTATTTACAAGAAATTATTCATTCACAAAGAAAATTGGTATCCTTAAAGGTTGGATTTTTTCTAATGTTTTTAAATTAAGACATTAAGATCAATTTCAAAAAGAGCAATTGTTTTATTTTCCTTTTTGGTCAACTTTAGCATGGGTTCATAAACTTATGAGCACAACTGTACGTATTGAATGGACTGTTCTTATATAGCGCTTTGTTATTGCGACCACTCTACCAGTGAGCCACAGTCGCCCCTGTATCTGTCTAAGTGTGGCGTAAAATGGCAATTACCGGTTAAAAAACGCCACAGAAGAAGACAAAAGGAGAAGTTGTCACATTGTAACAAGTTTTATTCCCTGTAATGAACTTGGTCTAGCACAAGAAAACACAAAAACAGACGGAGAAAGAGATTTACACAGAAAATGGACAGCATCTGTTTGAGCCTTCTTAAAACTAAACAAGACTAACAAGGTTTAAATCCTCTTGAGAACATACAGAATTACAATACAGAAATAATACATTACTCTTATCTCCCCATCCCTCCCACCCTCTGCAAGACTCACCGCCACTCCACTGAAACCAGAACCTTCTTAGAAGCTGCCACCTTACATCAAGTATACAGCCGCAATCTAAAGGCATTAATATCAATTCATTACATGGAAATGAACTCTTTGACTGAGTGCTTAAAAGGGCCTACATGCTGTCTTTCTGGGGTCTGCTGTGAGTGTAGAGTTTGTCCATTTGATTTGTGTGCTTCTGTGAGTTTACGCAGGATCCATAGTATCTCCTTTGTAGGACATAACATTTACGTAGGAGATCAAGTTGACAGAACTTATTTTAGTTTTTTGTCAGCTTTTGTCAAATTTTAACAAAGATTTGGGCTTTAAGCAGACTTCACTCTCCTGCCAAACCATTTAGACGGCTGTGTGTGTGTGTTTTATGTGTGCACTCACGTCGGCGTTCAACTCATTTTTGCCAGCGTAAAAGATAACGCTCGTGCTGGAACCTAGTAATTCATGATAACTGTGCGTGTTTGCATCTATCATAAATTGTCAAACATACACTGCCTTTATTACGAGAACTGTACGTGCAGAAGTATTTACAGGGGGAATCATACATTCTTCTAACCATGGTGATGGTCACAGTGAAGGGTGGATGCATCTAAATAAGACACCGACTTGGTCTTTTCAATGCTGTTACACAATACTCCTCTAGAAAACTTTACAGTGGCCATTTTGCAACCCCTCTCGTGTGTCTACCATCAAGCCATGTATCAGGTTGTGATCATTTTGCGGCGGTTGTATATCCATTACTTTGTTTTGTCAGTGTAAAGGTTGCAAAATGCCACAAGTAGCCATACACACATTTATATAAATATATAAAGGTGAAGTCCCTGTGCAGCAGTAGAAATCCTTCAGCAGGATTTTTGTTCAGCTGACAGAAATGGGCTCTGTTGAATCAGACGATGTCCCTTGTCTTTGATTGTGTCCATCCAACTTCCTTTTTCGTTCAGCAAGTTTTTGGTTTATTATAAGAAATCTTAGGAAAAAAAAGTGACACCTTTGAGCAGTTTGCGCGTAGCTGTCTGTTTTCTTTCCTTGTGGTGTTTGACAGATGTTACCTCCACAGCCTCTCGCAAACAAACCGCCACGTGTTTTTGGTTGTTGAACGTGTTGCACAGCAAAATAAATGTTCAAACTTTTCCCAACTGCACAGAGTGCATCATAGATACTCCCAAAGGCTTAGTGTTCTTTCTGCAGGCAGAATCTTTGAGAAACTAATGCAGAGGGATTTCCAGGCTCTGATCAACAGCTGTCCGTTCAAAAATATAATTATTCTATAACAAATCATTACGAAACAACAGCGACGACCTGCACATGGTTAATAATGTGGGAAACACTCAACGCTAAGGATGAAGACGGTCTCTCTGTAATTCTCAAAAAGCATACAGAACACCGGTGTTCAAGTAAATCGTGAAAAATTTAATTCCTGTTTATTATGTTAACCCTCTGAGGGCTAAGGGCATTTTTAAATAGCTTCTTAAACTTAAACTTATGATGTGTTAAGTTTAGCAAAGTCTATGATAGTAAATACATGTCTGAAATCACTTTTTCAGTAGGAATTTTGTCAAACATTGTTTTGACGCTCGTGTGCCTGATTAGACCCTTTGGCGGGCCGGTTCTGGCCCACCGGCCATTGACACCCCTGTCAAAAAACTGTCAATCCTAAAGAGAAACAGCAAAACTTGACGCTTATTTTTAAGAAAAATATTAACTTCTCTAGTGTTCAGCTCCTAACTAACTAATCTACAGCAACAAACTGTAAACAGGTATTTAAAAGATTAAAAATAGAAAACTGGTCTGACGTAGGGCTGGGCAATATATAGATATTATATCAACATCAATATATATGAGACTAGATAGCCTTACATTTTGGATATCGTAATATTGTGATGTGACACAAGTGCATGGAAGTAAATTTGTTTAATTGGATTTGAAATAAAAAGGCCATTGAATTTCTAGCACTGAATATTCATGCATTGAAAGTATTGTACCTGCATCTTTGTGCCTCTGAATTTTACACAACTCATTTTTGCAATTCACAAATTTTTCAGAATATAAAATTAAATCCTAAAAAATGTAATGCATCAAATTAAGATGCTAAGTACAATGTGTAAAATTCAACTTGTATTTTCAACTTGATCAAATTCATTAGGCCAAATTAACCGATGTAAACTTAAATGTAATGAAATCCAGTGTTGACATCCTGGAACTCAAGGAAAAGCAATCAATTCTAGAACCTAATCCAATGAAACAGATTTAAGTGAAGTCTTTACATGGTTTTACAAGCTGCATCACACTAAAGTGACATTACCAGACTGTTGTCATATCACAGTATTGAGAAATGTAAATCTTGCTAATTCTGAACGCAAAGTTATGCCATCGCGACGCAACATCACCACTGATGTATTTGGTCAGAAGTATCGTGATACATCTCAACAACGAGAAAAACAGACACATTAACTATCCTGTATACACTGCGGTGTTCCAATATTCAAAGATTACATTTGTAACCACAAACTATTCCTGGACTGAGCATGTGTGAAGGCAATGCTGTTTTCCTGGTGAGTATTATGGGATATAGCACATTAGGGCATACCACAAAGCTGTAGTTAAAGCACATTTACAGTGTATGCCAGCGCAGATAAGGTGATTAACCCTCATGTTGTCCTCTGTAATACTTGGACTTGAATAGTTCTATTCATATACAGGAATATGTATGTTAGAATAAGTGCCGAAAATGCTGATAAAAAGTGACGAAATGTTGGGAAAAGCGTTAACTGGTTTGGGAAAAAGCGAGAAAAAAAAAACAATACCCGGCGGACAAAACTAGAAAAAGTGACAAAAACGTCAAAAAAAAAAACAAACATCTGAAAAAGCTTTTTAAATGTTTTAAAAGAGTCCAAAATGTTAAAATAAGGATAAAGAGTCAACAACGAGAACAAAACACAAGGGTTAATGGTGTGTATTTGCAGCTTTAAAAAAATAATTAAATATTCCAATACTAACATTTATAGCTGCTTCAGAGTTCACACTGTATACTGGCTGCTGGCGTCAGTTTTAAGACAATAATGTATTTTTTTGTGTTTTTTTAAATTTTGTTTTACAAATAATTTGACAAATGGTACGTTTGAGGCATTTTGTTTCTTTGGGGTGAGGGGGGGTGCAGACAGATAGCTGTTTGAGGCAGGGGTGTCTGCGTGTTGGGAGGACCGGTGGGAAATGTTGGGACTTCCTCTTTCCGCTGGCGGCACAACGTCCCAACAGCGCCCGTCAGTGCCTGCTCTACGTCGTCTGCAGGGGAGAGAAAGAGAAGAGAACAAAAACAATTCAATTCAAACAACTTAATTTATCCATGAAGGCAAATTCAATTTTCCAGTCAACCAGTCACATAATAGTCAAACACCGTCGCAATCGTTCAATCAACCAACATGTCAGTAGCAGCAAATCAACCAATTGACGCGATCCAAGGCAGGACAAACAACGCACACACAGTTTGCCGAAAATAAGCAAAAATAAACTGAAGTAAATTAAAAAAATTAAGTTAAGTAATAACTACATAAATCAAAACATTATGCTTCCCTAGGATTACCAGCCCGGAATGTTACAGGTTGTTGCCATCAGCAGCATTTAAGAGCCTAATGGCAGAAGGAATGAAGGTGTTCAAATGTCTGTTGGTTTTACATGGGTGGTAGATATAGCATCGCACTAATGGGATTATAGAGAATCTCCAAGAAAGGACATGGCCAAAATGACCCATGATGCTCTGAGCTTTCTGGTCTAGCATTTTTTTCCTGAGGGAGCTCAGGTCTGGTAACTGAAGATGTTAGATCTGAGCAGAAGAGTACTTTACAGAGAGAAAGGTTGCACACCTCAGTTTTCAAATTCCGCGGAAATTGATTTTTTTCAGCAACTGAAAGGGTGGAACTCCTTTTTTCCCCTGCACTCTTTCCTTTCCCAGTTTCATTTGCTTACTCAAACCATTGATTTGCATAGCTAGTCTCATGCATCCAAACAGTTGTTTTGTATTTTTTATTGTGAGCATGGCAACTTTATGGCAGGCTGACATTTACATAGGTGACTCTCTGCTGCCGACCGACTGTGTGACAATGAAAATATTGACTTTGTAGTGGGAGCAGAGAAACAATACACACAGTCTCTGTTTGTTGTGCGATTGCCTTGTCATTGCGTTTTTGTCGACACTTACTTTTAGGGGATATATATACTGTACCTGTAACAATCCCATTCCATATTATAAAAGGGCAACACACAACCTTTTTTTTGTAAACACACACACACACACACACACACACACACACAAACACACACGGGAAGGAAGTTATGACATTGCAGGTATGGCACTGTCCTAAACCTGCTATTTTATTCCATTTGATTGCCATATTAGCACACGCCAGCTACCTACCTATATTTGTGCCTGTAATTTAATAATGACACAGCATATATATAATAATATGAATTTAAAATACATATTCTGTAATCAATTGAGAAACTGTTTATAGATAAAATACCCAGACAGCAGGTTCTTCATCACACTGATACGCTACACGTCCTGCGATGCCATGTTACATCCTACCACACTCTGCTACGCCCAGCTACGTCCTGCTGTGCCTTGTAACGCCCACAGTGCCCTGCTATGCTACAAAGAACTACTACAAACAAACTACTATTTAATTATTTTATTTATTTTTTGTGACTGTTACCGCAACTCTTTATTCTAATCCCAACTGGTCGTCAGACACCGCCTACCAAGAGACCGGGTCTGACCGAGGTTTCTGCCTAAAAGGAAGTTTTTCCTCGCCACTGTCGCACTGTTGCTTGCTCTGTAGGAAACTTCTAGAATGTTGGGTCCTTGTAAATTCTGGAGTGTGGTCTAGACCTACTCTATCTGTAAAGTGTCTTGAGATAACGCTTGTTATGAAATTGATACTATAAATAAAATTGAATTGAATTGAATTGATAAATAAATAGAATCCGATAACATTTTAATACGCAGCATTGCCCACAATGGTCTTATAAATAACACCTATCTTATTAAACAAGTAATGGTACACTTAGTTGCCAGTTTATTAGGTACTCCAAGCTGAAACTAAGACAGTCTAATCCAACAGACTGTGTGTTGTTGCTGCGATGTTCAGTTTTACGTTGAGACTGTTTTAGAGATGTTGATTCAAACATGATCTCTTGATCTCTTGATCATTTTGGAGGCTGCTGGACGTGCTGCTGTTGAATTGTATTGCATTTTACTGACGATGTTTCTATTATTTTCTTCTATTATTAAATGTGTCAGTCAGTGGCTGGGTTAGATCAGTTGGTGAAGCGGGCGGTGTAGCGGTTTATGCCTCGACGCAGAAGGTACAGGCTGCCAGTCTGACCTGTGACCATTTCCCGCATGTTTTCCCCCCGTCTCCCCTTTTATATCCAGCTGTCCTATCAATTAAAGGCGTAAATGCCCAAAAATGTACATATAAACTAGGGCTGGGCAAGTTAACGCGTTATTATCGCGTTAACTCATTAATTAATTAACGCTGACAATTTTTTAAAAGCGCGTTAACAGAGTTTTTATTATTTCTTTATTATTGTAAACGTTTGTTGCTCACAGGCTTTGTAAATACTGCAAAGTTGAATTTTCTTATCACTTCCAGTCTGAAATATCATCTTAACAGTTGCTACCAGCAAATCATTCAACGACACACACAGTGGTGCGAGGCTTCGGCAGGCTACGTTAGATGCAGCGTGTGGGTATGTTTAGATAAATAAAGGCAAGAGACGCTAACAAATGCCATTGCGACGTGGATAGCTATCACTATCCCTGGTTCAAGTCCCCGTATGGACCAAAAAGTACGGAGTGTGGATTGGTGGCTGGAGAGATGCCACTTCACCTCCTGGGCACTGCCAGGTGTTGTTGAGCAAGGCACCATACCCCCCCCCAAATGCTCAGGACGCTGGTTCGGACGGCAGCCCACTCACTCCAACATCTCTCCATTAATGCATGTATAGATCGTGTGTGTGTGTGTGTGTGTGTGTGTGTGTGTGTAAACTAACAAAGTGTGGACACAGAGTGTAAATTGTAATTTCCAATAACCCGGTCCAGCAAGGCTGCAGAGTTAGAGTAACAACAGAAGAATGAGGACATAAGAATGAGTCGCTTATGCAACACGTTCCAACCAGATGTCATTCATCTCTGGACATGATGAATACATTGTTTAAATTGAGATGTACACTAAATATTTTATTTAACTGCTACTTTATAAACACAATGCTGGTAAGTTTTTGCAGAACAAAAGTTACGGCACTTTTGTTCATATGGCAGAACATTTTAAAAGAATTGCACAATATACACTACTTTTGAATTCATTATTTCATTTTGCGATTAATCGAGGAAATTATGCGATTAATCGCGATTAAATTTTTTTATCGCTGCCCAGCTCTAATATACACCAGAAAAAACATGCATCAGTCCGTTTGTTTCCTTTCACTTTGAAAAACCAAATATATCTGGGTAAGGCAATACCCTGTGTACACGCCTTAGCCCCGTTAAACTCTGTCTCAAAACAGGTCTCAAACCTGGTTAACAGACCTAGAGAACTCCTGACAAACCAGGGTATTTGTGCATGTATACACCGGGTACAACGTAGGGATGTCACCAGAACCGATACATACGGTACCTTACGCTTCTAAAATGATAAAACACTGATGATGCAGGTTTTTTAAAACATATCAAACATAAGCAAAAAGTCTACATTGTATTTACATTCCATAACCAGTTATCTCTTCAGTTTTTTTTGTCATCTGAGCCATACAAGACATTGAGTGTTACACTGAGCCGTAGCCGTACCTGTGCATTCTGCCTCTGTATCTTGTGCCGGGGGCAGGCCGCCGCCTCTTTCTCCCCCGAGCCGTCCCTTTCTGACTCACGCTCCCGCTTCCCTGTGATGCTGCCGCGGCCTTGTAGTAGTAGTCCTGGATGGAAGAAAAACGTGATCATTACTAGAAACATTCTACTGGATGAAAGTGTGTGAGTTCTAAATCAACTTCTTTTGAGGTCTAGTTTGGTATATGTTCATTGCTCTTCCTCTACTGGGAAACACCTGATGTTGGCAATTACTAATGGCAATTTATTTATGAAGCACCTAACACCTACACACAAAGTAATAAATATAAGCATAACATGAGAACAATGCATAAACAACAAAAACAAGAATACAGTATAAGCATCAACTAGGGCTGCGCGATTTAAGGGAAAACTCAGTTCTGCCTTTCAATATTCCACCAAAATAAAATCAACTTCTTTTTGAATTTAAAACAAATGAAAGAAAATAATTAATTTTCTTTTTAAGGTAATTTTTTGGCATTAAGCTTTAATTGTGACAGCTTAGGGGAGAGAGAGGATATGACATGCAGGAAAGTGCCACAAGTTGTAAATGAACCAGCGACCTCTACATCTAGGACTGACCCTCTATATATGAAGGAAACCAATTCTAATATTCTTTTATTGATTAAATGAACATTGAATATAATATAAAAGAATGACAGTTACATTCTAAAGTGCAGTTTTTGACTGATATTTTCTTTCAACTGAATAAAGTAATCACTGTCTTTTTTGACGTGTTTTGCATCAACACAAGACTATCTGCAACGCGCACACGCACGCACGCTCACTCGCACGCACACGCACACGCACACACACACATTGTAGTGTAATGGTGAAGAACAGTCTGGCCCTCTTGTGGTAGCATTTATACACACTATACAACACTTTATACAACATTTATATCAAAATGCTTCCCCAGAAAATCAGCAGCTTCTCTCTCACCTGGGTGTTGAGGCACAGCAAACTCATGGTAGAGCGGGCTGCTGGGGATGGTCTGGCTGGTGTCTGGCACTGAGTGGTATCCTGCAACACACACATCAAACACACACATTGGACTTTGTGGTTTATGAGAGAGCTCAATGGTTCTGGATAATGTAACAATATTCGCCCACAAAAAAATAAAGCATGACTTTCAGATTTTTCAGTCTTTCTGGAGTATTTCATAATATCACACTATCTAAAGGGATAGTTCAGATGTTTTGATGTGTGGTTGTATGGGCTACTTCTCCATTGTTAGTGTGTCAGCTACAGTAAATGGGGGGGGGGGGGGGGCTAACAGTTACCATAGAAACGATCAGACATATAAATGTTCTCTGTAAATAGAAAGGAATTACATTGTTATATAGGGGCAACATTACAACTTGACCCACTTTCATTAAACTACGGTTTCGTTTAGACTCAATCAGATCGCCATGATCTAATTAACAACAGTACAGAGGAACGTTTAACAGAGTGACAGTAATAACCAAATATACCATTATTTTGTTAACTGTCTTGTCTAATTGTGAATGTATTTTCTTGCCTTTAAGGACCCCCTCAAAAACGAGATGCTACATCTCAAGGGGTTATTCCTAATTATGATTTTCCATACCATCATTACTGTATCACACTTCTCAGCCTCCCTGGTAAAGTCTACTCCACATGGACATGTGTTGTAATATTTAACCAAACGATCTGTCAATGGTGAAATAAAAGCCTCTTTTTCACAAGAGCGGTTTGAGAGACCTCCAGCTTACAGCGGGGTCTCCGAGCGTGACTGGCCGAGCAACAAGCTAAGGGTCCCTGCAGGCGCTGGATGGCTGTCGCATCACTTTATGGAGCTTCTCAACTCTGAAAACTTTAATGCGAATTTAGCAAAGAATAAGATGATAAAATTGTAGAAATTGTCCCATTGTTGGTCTGTCTCTTCCAAAAACACAACCCTCGTTGACTTAGGTTCCTATGTGGGAGGGGGAAAAGACCCTGCTGCCCTGAAGTAAGAGCTGAAAGAGTTACAGTAACTGTGGTCAGAATAACTTAAAAATCCCCAAATTGGTCCACTTGGAACACAAGAGAAAAAGGGTTCTAGTAACGTTATGTTCTAGGAACTACAAAAATCCCTCTGGTCGGAAAGCGGCTGTATTGCATCTTTTAAATGTGGCCAAAGTTACTGTAATTATAAGTCAATCAAGATTTTGGTAATATAAACAAAAGACAAAAAAGCACTCATGTCAGGGGATACCCTACCAAGCTGTTGCTGTTGTTGCTGTTGCTGGTGTAGGTGCAATCGCTGTTGGGTGCTGCTGGGCCCCATGTCTTCTTTATTGTGAAAGTTGAGCAGGATGCTCCCGCTGCTGTTACCCGTGGCTACAGAGCTCCCAGACACTACGGACACTAAAAAAAAGAATTACAGACAAAAACACATGGATGAGTGTCATAGGTAGATTTACCACACCATTACTATGACGGCAACAACCATAACAGCAAGAAAGTGCATTGCACATCTTTAATATTATAAAACTGACTTAATAATAATAACTTATATTTAAATACCGCCTTCCACTAAACTCACAGACTTACAATGCGAGTTGTTGTTGTTGGTCCCTGGCGGCTGCTCTCCGGGACAGTAGGCCATCATTCCTCCGGTCCCGTTCCCGTTGCTGGATGGCACTGATGCTAACAGGCCTGAAAGACGCAAACATGTTTATTTTTCTATCTTGAGAGGAAAGGACTTTTTTTTAAAGACAGATTTGAATTAATTAGAATACAGAGAGGGCACAAGTCCATAGTTGTTTCCATTTGGCCATTCGAAAGGGATGGATGAAGACTTTTTTATAGACTTTTTAGAAATCCTGAACACAGCAGTTGTGTTTAAGTGTTGCTCTCTTACCTAGTCCCCTGTATCGGCTGAGCTGCTGGTAGATCTGCTTCATCCTCTCGATGTTCAACCGGCTCGCCTCCGCATGGTGAACCATGGGCTTTGGGTAGTGGACACCGATCACGCACTTGGAGGCCGCCTGGACGGACTCAGGAGCGTTCCATGGGTCGTAGATGTACTTAGCAGGAAAACCTCGAAGGACAGGTAAGTATCGTCTGGAAGCACAGGAAGACATTAGATTTGCAGGCTTGTGGCAACCCAATGTAGAAGATTATAGAAGAAATCAGGGCCACAAGTGTATGCAACAGGTTATTCTTTTAAAGATTAGGAAGTAAATGTGTTTTCCCACTTAACCTCATTGATAATAATGCACAGGGACATTTATGGGGACACACATTAATTATGGGAGGTTTGGGGATTCTCCCCAGGGATATTGTGAGCGTCAAAGACTTAATTTCCTGCATAGAGACAGAGCGCATTGCGTCATACTCTGAAAGCCACGCGCAGCGGAGGAGAAAACAACTCTCTGCTCTCCATTGACTTGTATTGCATGAAAATAGAGCTGCACGATTATGGCCAAAATGATAATCACGATTATTTTTCATCAATATTGAGATTAAGATTAATTATCCCGATTATTTCTTGATTGTAACCATAACAATTTTTACTGTCACATAAAGCAGTTATGAATAGCCTTTAGGCTATTTATCCATATTACATCTATATTGTGCTTTTACTAGTACAGGACTAAAAATCATATCTCTGTATTTTTCGTTTGAATGGAGATCCACGATACATACAGTACCTCATACACTGTACTTTTTTTGGAAAGTGGGCTGAATGTTCAGTTTAAGGTCAAAGCTACTTTCCACAAGCTATTTTATTAAAACAGATTGGGATTCAAATTAAATTCAAAAACCGGATTTCCTTCCCAGATAGAAAACATACAGCTGAAATACATGTTTACATTAAAATGATCTAAAATAAACAACTTAGGATATATAAAAAAATATATATAAATATATTTAAAATGTTGTTGTTTTCAACAGTTACAGGTGCTCTAAGCAATGTCGTCTTTTTTAAGCTATAACATTTGTTGTCACATACAGCAAAAATCTCTTCACTATCCGCTAGCTGCCTGTCCCCTGAACACACTGTAACAAACATCTCCTCACTATCCGCTATCTGCCTGTTCCCAGAACACACTGTAAAAAACGTGGTCTCTGTAGACAACCCAAGGTCTACAAACGACAACAAGAAACAAACCGTGCCCACCTGCACCGTGAAACATAAACAGTGTTCCAGCCAGTAACCGACAAGGATTTTGAGATCAGGGTTAGAGCGCGGAAGAGAGGGGGAGGTGACGGATGAGGAAGAGGGAGGGGCGGGCTAGCCTCCGTTTTGTTTGACAATATTTAAAAAATTGATTTCACCCTACATTGCTTAGAGCACCTTCAAGTTATGAGTTGTTTACATGGTTGGTAGTTCATATTTTAGGATTTTTTTGCTAGCAGACAAAAAAGAGGAGGAAACCTTCATGCAATACAAGACAATGGAGAGCAGAGAGTTGTCTTTCCCTCCGCTGGGGGCGGGACTTAAATGTGCTCTGTCTCTTTTCTAATACATTTTTATGCACCAATTTATGGTGAAATGTCTTTTTATTTTTAGGAAAACAGAAAATTCAGGTGACAATTTAAAATATAAAGTGAAGTTAGTTTGATTAACGTGAACAGGGCTTGGCTGTCATTTGTATCCCAAGCAGCATGTTTTGCTCTGAAATTGAAAAATGTAGGAGCGCATAAATAACTTTAGGGATGCAATTTAGTAAAGCAAATGATGTTTTCTTTTAATAGAAGGAACCATCACCTTATCGTGGTGGAGAGGTTTGTGTGTCCCTATGAACCTGAGGGCTGTGTTGTCTGGAGCTTTGTGCTCCTGGTAGGGTCTCCCATGGCAAAGTGGTCTCAGGGGAGGGGCCAGACAAAGAATGGTTCAAAAATCCTATGGAAAAACCAGGAAGAGATCGAGGGACCCCGCCCGGAGGAAGCCCGGGGCCCCCGTCTGGAGCCAGGCCCAGACGGCGGGCTCGTAAGCGAGCGCCTGGTGGCCAGGTTTGCCACGGAGCCCGGTCGGGCACAGCCCGAAAAAGCTACGTGGCACCTCTCTCTCCATCTCATGGGCCACGTAACCCATGAACACCCTGGTGGACACCGGGGGTCAGGGAAGCCGTCCGACTGAAGGAGTCCTTCCGGGATATGTTATCCCGAAGGACTCCGGAGGCAGTGGCAAGGCACCGACGGGCCCGAAGGGCAGCAGAGGCAAAGCAGCAGAGGCAAAGCAGAAGTTCGGGGAAGACATGGAGATGGAGGTGCTTCTGGAAAACCGTTCGCCACCTCAGGAGGGGGAAGCGAGGAATCATCCAAGCTGTTTACAGTAAGGGTGGGACTTTGTTGACCTCAACTGGGGAGGTTATAGAGCGGTGGAAGGAGCACTTTGAGGAACTCCTAAATCCAGCGGACACACCCTCTGTGGTAGAGGCAGAGCTGGAGGATGATGGGGGATTGTCGTCAATTTCCCTGGTGGAAGTCGCTGAGGTAGTCAAACAACTCCACAGCGGCAAAGCCCCAAGATTGATAAGATCCGTCCAGAAATGCTGAAAGCTCTGGGTGTGGAGGGGCTGTCTTGGTTGACACGCCTCTTCAACATTGAGTGGAAGTCTGGGACGGTGCCTAAGGAGTGGCAGACCGGGGTGGTGGTTCCCCTCTTCAAGAAGGGGGACCAGAGGGTGTGTGCCAATTAAAGGGGTATCACACTTCTCAGCCTCCCTGGTAAAGTCTACTCCAAGGTGCTGGAAAGGAGGGTTCGGCCGATAGTCGAACCTCTGATTGAAGAGGAACAATGCGGATTCCGTCCTGGCCGTGGAACAACGGAACAGATCTTTACTCTCGCAAGGATCTTGGAGGGGGCCTGGGAGCATGCCCAACCAGTCTACATGTGTTTTGTGGATCTGGAGAAGGCGTATGACCGGGTCCCCCGGGAGAAATTGTGGGAGGTGCTGCGGGAGTATGGGGTGAGGGGGTCCCTTCTCAGGGCCATCCAATCTCTGTATGACCAAAGCAAGAGCTGTGTCCGGGTTCTCGGCAGTAAGTCGGACTCGTTCCAGGTGAGGGTTGGCCTCCGCCAGGGTTGCGCTTTGTCACCAATCCTGTTTATAATATTTATGGATAGGATATCGAGGCGTAGTCGGGGAGGGGCTGCAGTTCGGTGGGCTCAGGATCTCATCACTGCTTTTTGCAGATGATGTGGTCCTGATGGCCTCATCGGTCTGTGACCTTCAGCACTCACTGGATCGGTTCGCAGCCGAGTGTGAAGCGGCTGGGATGAGGATCAGCACCTCAAAATCTGAGGCCATGGTTCTCAGCAGGAAACCGATGGAGTGCTTTCTTTAGGTAGGGAGTGAGACCTTACCCCAAGGGAAGGAGTTTAAGTACCTTGGGGTCTTGTTCGCGAGTGAGGGGACCATGGAGCGTGAGATTGGTCGGAGAATCGGAGCAGCAGGTGTGGTATTACATTCTGTTTATCGCACCGTTGTGACGAAAAGGGAGCTGAGCCGGAAGGCTGGTAAGGGTGCCTCCCTAGGGAGGTGTTCCAGGCACGTCCAGCTGGGAGGAGGCCTCGGGGAAGACCCAGGACTAGGTGGAGAGATTATATCTTCAACCTGGCCTGGAAACGCCTCGGGATCCCCCAGTCGGAGCTGGTTGATGTGGCTCGGGAAAGGGATGTTTGGGGCCCCCTACTGGAGCTGCTGCCCCCGCGACCCGATACCGGATAAGCGGATGAAGATGGATGGATGGAGAAGGAACACAAGGAGACATTTACAAGCAAAGTGACTACAGGTAAATTTATATGAATAGAAACTAGGTTTTAAATTTGATCTGCTCCTAACTGTATTTAATTAATTAGTTATGTACAGTAATTATTCATACTTTTAACTGTAACTTAAATCCTTTTTGGGGGGGTGTCAAAAATGTCTCCATGCAGGAAAATCTGAGCATGCTGGTGGTCATCACTCACTGCATCCAAGTAAACACTGTAAATCATGTCTACAGTACATGAAAATATACAGAGTACAAAGACAGTCTACAAGAAACTCTTGTGTGGACTTTAAAAGAGTGCAGCACTGAAGTTAGTTACCATCACAGTGCTTGATGAGTTCAAGACGTGACGGTAAAAACGTGGGAGGGGGGCATTGGAGCCAAACAACATTTACTATAAGGTGGTGCGGTGTGTTGCAGCCAAATAGCAGAAAACAAAAAGGGGGATCCTCTGAAACATGAAGCCAATCAAACGCTGACTACAACAAGATATAGAAGTCAACATCTCAAAGTACCATTTCAACCTGCTAAAGCTTGGTTTTCCTTCCTCTAGGCCGTCGTGGATTTGCTCCGAGTGACAAAGAGAGGCCACCTACCTACTGCACCTGGTCCGAGCTTACAGAGTCTGAGGAGGGGGGGGCAGGACAGGCAAGACAAAGGAAGGGGGGGTGGAACTGTGGGAAACTGCTCAGTGAGGGGGGGGGGGGGGG